>NC_057714.1:65209410-65220952 GCF_004010195.1 Chiloscyllium plagiosum
GGCCAATGGGCTGAGAAGTGGCAGATGGAGTTTAATTCAGATAAATGCAAGGTGTTGCATTTTGGGAAAGCAAATCTTAGGAGGACTTATACACTTTATGGTAAGGTCCTAGGGAGTGTTGCTGAACAAAGAGACCTTGAAGTGCAGGTTCATAGCTCCTTGAAAGTGGAGTCGCAGATAGATAGGATAGTGAAGAAGGCGTTTGGTATGTTTTCCTTTATTGGTCAGAGTATGGAGTACAGGAGTTGGGAGGTCATGTTGCGACTGTACAGGACATTGGTTAAACACTATTGGAATATTGCGTGCAATTCTGGTCTCCTTCCTATCGGAAAGATGTTGTGAAACTTGAAACAGTTCAGAAAAGATTTACAAGAATGTTGCCAGGGTTGGAGGATTTGAGCTATAGGGAGAGGCTGAACAGGCTGGGGCTGTTTCCCCTGGAGTGTCAGAGGCTGAGGGGTGACCTTATAGAGGTTTACAAAATTATGAGGGGCATGAATAAGGTAAATAGACAAGGTCTTTTCCCTGGGATGGGGGAGTCCAGAACTAGAGGGCATAGGTTTAGGTTGAGAGGGGAAAGATATAAAAGAGACCTAAGGGGCAACTTTTTCACACAGAGGGTGGTATATGTATGGAATGAGTCACCAGAGGAAGTGGTGAAGGCCGGTACAATTGCAACATTTAAGAGGCATTTGGATGGGTATAAGAATAGGAAGGGTTTAAAGGGATATGGGCCAGTGCTGGCAGGTGGGACTAGATTGTTGGGATATCTGGTTGGTTGGACCGAAGGGTCTGTTTCAATGCTGTATGTCTCTATGACACTATAAGTCCGAGATTGTGCATCGCAGATCCTAACCACACACTGCCTAAAACCACTTTTCCTGACATCTTGTAGCAGTGCCCACTGCTTTTTGACTCTTCTGCCAATAGGCATGATTTCTCACTATCTGCTTTGTCCAGATTTCACATCATTTTAAATATTTCTACTAAATCTGTGCTCAATTTCAACTTGTCTAAGGAGATTGACTGCTACGTCTCCAATAAATTAATGTCACCAAAGCCCCCTTTTTTAATCCATTCATGGGATGTAGACATTTACTCCCACCCTAATTACCACATTTCTGTGGGTCTGGAGTCACATGCCTTTCACATCCTTTCGAAAAGTGTCCCTGAAGTTGATACCAAGCTCCAAGTGGAGCCTAAGCAAGGCTTCATAAAGATTCATCATAGTTTTTGCACTTGATGCCCATATTTATAAAGTCCAGTATTCTGTGTGCCTTTTTAACCACTTTTCCAATCTGCCCTGCCAACTTCAGTGATGTTTGTACATATACCTTTGGCTCTCTTTGTTCCTAAAGCCTTTTTATAAATACATTGTTTATTTTAAATAGACTCTCATCATTCTTTTGTTCCAAAATATAAAATTTCACACTGTGCTGAATTTAACCTGTCACATTCAGTTAATTCGATTAGCCTGTCACTGTTCTCTTCAACTCTAACGCTCTCCTCCTCACAGTTCACAAAATTTCTAAATTTTGTGCAAGTTTTGGAATAAAAGTGATTCCATGACAGTTTTATATCAGGAAAGACACTGGTCCTTATACTGATCCCTATGGAACCACACTAGATACAGGGTTCAAAATAAATCACATTACATTGTTCAACATTTCAGTTTTAAAGACGTTTCATGGAATTCAAGGCAATGCAACATGGGAGCCATGACAAACAAACATATTGTTTTTAAACTTTTCATTGTACAATTCATTTTGAATTATTTAAAGTACTGATCAAATTGAGATTAATGTTGCACCTTGACCCTGAGAGACACGGACCTGGAATTTTGTAGTAACAGTAACAACTAGGCTGTCAGAGCTTACTTTAACAGTTTTGTCTCAGTGTTTAAGTACTATAATGGGATGCTGTTGGAATTAATGGGATTGTTTTTACCCTGTGTGTTCTGAAAACTTTAAATTAGGTTTGTATGGAAATAAGTTAGTATATTCTACTATATCTTTATTTCTTTTGAATATTAAACATATTTTTGTTGTTAAAACCAAATATGTAATGTTGCATGTTCGTGTTTTATTAAAGGACCATCACTAATACCAAAGGACAAAATATGATCTATCAAATCAGATTTCAGTCAGGGATCTGACTATCCAGTGATAATGTTCCATTGGGATCCTAAAAATATTGTCATTGCAACTTAGTGTTACTGCTCTCTAATTTAATGGCAACATTTCCATAACAAAGGGCACATTGCATTTCACTCCTGAAGGTTACCTAGGGGTCAAAAGGCAGGCAGACCCAGATTGTCCTCATTCTGGAGAAAATCTGCAACCTGAAGATGATTAGTCACTAGTCCTTGCACATAGGAATAGCAGATCACCTCCATAACGAGCCTCTCTCAATCAGACAGCCAGTGGTTACTGCTCAGGCATATGATTTTTTAATGTGATTTTTGATTTTGATTTTGTTGTCACATATACTCAAGCACAAAAGCGCTGGAGTACAGTGAGACGTGTTCAATGCCACCACACAAGGCAACATCTTAGGCACAAAATCTTAAGATTAAGGTAGAAAGAAGGAACAAAGTTAAATATTGCAGTAATTAAATTATAGCATAAAACAAACAAAATAAGGTGAAAATTACACATTGCAGTCCATCTTAGTTTTAGGTGAAAAGAAAGAAATAAAGCTGCAAGTTCAAACATTACAGTTTTTCTAAAGTGCTTAGCTACAATGGGAGCACAGAATAACCTCAAGACTGGAAATCCAGGCTGAGGCAATGCCAGGCTGAGAGACCGACATACCAGGCCGTGAGTTCACCACACTAGGCTGAGAAAGCACGACACAAGGCCAAGAGACCGCATGCTGGGCTGAGACAGCGCCACACTGAGCTGTGAGTCCACCGCATCAGGCTAAGAGTGCCGTGCCGGGCCAAGAGAGTGCCATGCCAGGCCGTGTGTCCACCACACCAGGCTGAGAGAGCGACATACCAGGCCGAAAGACTACCACGTCAGACTAAGAGTCCACCACACCAGGCTGTAAGAATGACATGCCAGGTCAAGAGAGTGCCACGCCGGACCGAGAGACCGCCATGCCAAGCTGAGAGACTGCCATGCCATACCGAGAGAGTGCCACGCCAGGTCGAGAGCTCACCACCCAGGCCAAGAGTTCACTACGCCAGGCCGAGAGAGTGCCACACTGGATCAAGAGACCACCACTCTAGGCCAAGAGAGTGCCACACTGAGCTAAACGTCTGTCTTGTCGGTTCAGGCTGCAAGGCTGCCATGCCCAGGCCAAAAAGCATCAACCGAATAAAGCATCTGCTGGATAAGTACTGGAATAAATCAGGGATCACAACCTTAGCCCAACATTTGGGAAGGGGAAACATTGTGGTCATGGGCAATTGTTGCAGGACCCTGATCTTTGCATTAACAACTTACTTTTGTCCATCACTGCTTCATTGCAGAATTGGAAGTCCAGATTCGATGAAGCAGAGGAACTGAAATGCTTTGAGAGACAGGAAAATGTCAGGGCTTCACTTTTATGGAAAGGTTGGGGGCGAGGCAAAAGTTGCGATCCTCAGAAAAAAGTACCTTGAATCAAGGACTGTTAGATGTCTCAGGTAGATCTCAAAAGACCATGTGATGTTGGTTCTTCCGTAGCTTTGATGTCCTTCTTTTTCTGTGAGCATTCCTTTTGTAGGCTCCAATGTAGTTTCACCAGGTGGTCACTTTGTGATGGCCAGGTTCTGAAAACTAGAGGACACACCCTTATTGGTGAAGCACCAGAGGAGCTGCTTGTGAATGTCATTTGTACTGTCAGTTTTGGCCTGGTAGAGGTGTGAGTCTCAACACAGTCTTATTTGCCTGGGAGACTGGCAAGCTGCAAAACAGTCACAAGCCAAGGATTTAATTGGTATTTTTGATCATCTAGTAGCAGGCCCTTCACTGTCTGAGAATTTGCAAAGAATGGTGACAATATTTATCACCTTAAAGTGCACATATCATCCGTGCAACTAGAAGTTCGGTAATCACTTGAATCTTGTGAGGCAGGTCTGAGGCATTGATGGAATCCAAGCCCAAGCAGTTCATGTAGTTGTCATCTATTTCAAGGGAAGTGTGAAGAGTTATATGAGAATCATCAACTATCTCCTGAATTTTGAGAACACTGAAATCTGAAGTAAAAACAGAAATGCTGCAGGTCTGGCAGGATATGCGGAGAGAGAAACAAAGTTAACATTTTGAGTCTGATACAACTTTACTTCAGAACTGGTAATCTGAAGAATCCCAGTGCTCAAGCATTTTAATCCCAGAGCCAAGAGGAATTTTATGTATTATTTGTTTCTGTTGAGTAATACACCTATCACCTATTAAATGCAGCCTTGCATCACTGGTTGATGTCATTGATATTGCCAGTGACCTTTTATGAAGATCTGTCACATATTTTAAGAAAATAGTTACAATAGCTATTGATAATGCTGTGTCTGCACCGGAATGTGGTCCCCAATCTACCTCTCTCAACACATAGAACATAGAACAATGCAGCACAGAACACGCCCTTCGGCCCACGATGTTGTGCCGAACATTTGTCCTAGCTTAAGCACCCATCCAAGTACCTATCCAATTGCCACTTAAAGGTCGCCAATAATTCTGACTCTGCCACTCCCACAGGCAGCGCATTCCATGCCCCCACCACTCTCTGGGTAAAGAACCTACCCCTGACATCTCCCCTATACCTTCCACCCTTCACCTTAAATTTATGTCCCCTTGTAACACTCTGTTGTACCCGGGGAAAACGTTTCTGACTGTCGACTCTATCTATTCCTCTGATCATCTTATAAACCCCTATCAAGTCACCCCTCATCCTTCGCCGTTCCAACGAGAAAAGGCCGAGAACTCTCAACCGATCCTCGTACGACTTCCTCTCCATTCCAGGCAACATCCTGGTAAATCTCCTCTGCACCCTCTCCAAAGCTTCCACATCTTTCCTAAAGTGAGGCGACCAGAACTCCACACAGTACTCCAAATGTGGCCTAACCAAAGTCCTGTACAGCTGCAACATCACTTCACGACTCTTGAATTCAATCCCTCTGCTAATGAACGCTAATACACCATAGGCCTTCTTACAAGCTCTATCCACCTGAGTGGCAACTTTCAAAGATCTATGAACATAGACCCCAAGATCCCTCTGCTCCTCCACCTTACTAAGAACCCTACCGTTAACCCTGTATTTCGTATTCTTATTTGTCCTTCCAAAGTGGATAACCCCACACTTGACAGGGTTGAACTCCATCTGCCACTCCTCAGCCCAGCTCTGCATCATATCTAAGTCTCTTTGCAGCTGACAACAGCCCTCCTCACTATCCACAACTCCACCAATCTTCGTATCATCTGTAAATTTACTGACCCACCCTTCGACTCCCTCTTCCAAGTCATTAATAAAAATTACAAACAGCAGAGGACCCAGAACTGATCCCTGCGTAACTCCACTTGTAACTGGGCTCCAGGCTGAATATTTACCATCTACCACTAGTCTCTGACTTCGACCGGTTAGCCAGTTTTCTATCCAACTGGCCAAATTTCCCTCTATCCCATGCCTCCTGACTTTCCGCATAAGCGTACCATGGGGAATCTAATCAAATGCCTTACATCTAGAGATCTCAGAGCAACACTGAAGACAGGAATCTTCCTGAACCACTGCTTCACCGCCAGATCCTGGAACATCTGGTGAAGGGGCAATTTATTTCAGAAGAAACACTCCTACCACTTCTGTGGGTCCTTGCAGTTCATAAATAGTTTTAATTACATTTGCCCTCACTGTTCCCATATCTATTATTGGTGTTCTTTCATAAATTTTCAATATTGACATTGAATTTTACATTAAAATGATGGCTAAAGCATTCCAAACCCACAGCCTGTGCACCTCCTTTCAATTCCCTTTCGCTGATAGGATGCCAGTGGTGGAGCGAAGAGACCCTTAATTGGCCATTAATGGCTAAAATACCATTGGAAACATCTATTGTAATGTGTAGTTTGCCATGGCACCAAATTCTAGAACCTCCCTCAACTCATTCCTCCCCCACTTGCCAATGTACGCCTGGGAGTTGTGTGGAGCAACCCATAAAATTGCACCCGTAATTTCTGGTGTGGGTTTGCCTCCAGCAGGGTATTTTACTCAATGCTGCAATGCTTACATTATCGCTCTTAACATAAGAAACTAAATGTCGATGTTGTTGTATCAAAGATCTCAACAGACATTTATTACAACTAAATGTTATGGGCAATCATTAATAAGTGCCTGGGTAATTATTAAACTATGAATTTACAACAGAGCGACTGTCTTATTTATAGTGATCTGAGATAAGATCGAGTCAAAGATTTATAGCCTCAGGACACATGCTGTGATGCTATGATGATATCATGAGTATGTCTCTTAAAGATCTATGAATCAAAACTCAATTGTTTCTGCTTTGACCACTAAAGTTGGAAGGGAGGTCAGTGTTGTTGTGGCAGTGTCACTGGACCGGTAATCCCAAGCCCTATATTAATGTTCTGGAGTCATGGATTTGAATCCTCCCATGGCAAATGGTAGTACTTGAATTCAACTTGGAAAAACTCTGGAATTAAAAGGAAGTCATATGGTGGCTACAAGTAAAAACCCATCTGGTTTATTAATGTTCTTTAGGAAAGGAAGTCTGCCCTCCTTACCTGGTGTGGCCCATACTTGACTTCACACCCACAGTAATGTGATTGACTCTTAACTGCCCCCTGAAATGACATAAGTTTATCAATCAGATCAAAAGGCGTTTTGGGGATGGGAAATAAATGCTGGCCTAGACAATCATACCCACATCTCATGAATGAATAAAAAAAACTCTTATATTTATTCTTGTACCTATTGACACTTGTCCCTCACCCTTCAACTACTGGAAGCACTCTGTTTTGGATTTTCCCTGTCCCACCCTTTAATAATTTTGAACATGTCCACTCCCCATTTACTTATTGTTTCACTTAGCAACACGTCAATTTTTCCCCTTTTTTGCACTTTCTCATAACTTGAACAATCCTAATGAATTTGCCTTCTATCCTTTCTAATCCTCAGTATCCCTCTGATAGTGTGGAGATAAATATTGAGTACAATTTTCTAACTACCTAAATGCTCACATTCATTTTGTGAGGGCTAAAATAGATTTAGATTTTATTGTCATGTGTACTCAAGTACAGGAGTACAGTGAAAAGTTTATATTGTTGCCACACATGGCATCATCTTAGGTACCAAGGTACCTGGTACAACAAAGCTTAGGTACAAAGTAGCAAGAGAAACAAGAGTTAAAAAGTTAGTTATTACTTCAATGAATATTAGAAAAATAAAGAAGTAGATAAGAGTTTACATTAAAATCTTTTGTAGTTTAAACTAGGAAAACAAAGGAATATGTTAAAAGTTCAAAAGTCTTTGATGAGTCCTCTGCTTATCTCGCTCAGCTGTCTGTTATCAATGCCGCTGCCACAGATAATGTTGCTGCTAAAACTGACGCCTCTCCGATCTCTCCCAGTGCCTTTGGAACATACCCGGTCAGGATCCACTCACACACTGAGCCAAGACACCGCCGTGAGTTGCCACGTGACCAGCCAACATTCTGCTGAAAGTCTAGGCTGGGACTGACCACAAGGTGATGAGAGACCAGGCCGGGACTGACCACAAGGTGATGAGAGACCAGTGAGAGACCAGGCCGGGACTGACCACAAGGTGATGAGAGACCAGGCCGGGACTGACCACAAGGTGATGAAAGACCAGACTGGGACTGACCACAAGGTGATGAGAGACCAGGCCGGGACTGACCACAAGGTGATGAGAGACCAGGCCGGGACTGACCACAAGATGATTAGAGATTAGGCCGGGACTGACCACAAGATGATGAGAACCAGGCTAGGACTGACCACAAGGTGATGAGAGACCAGGCTGGGACTGATGACAAGGTGATGAGAGACCAGGCCGGGACTGACCACAAGATGATGAGAAATTAGGCCGGGACTGACCACAAGATGATGAGAGACCAGGCCAGGACTGACCACAAGATGATGAGAGACCAGGCCTGGACTGACCACAAGGTGATGAGAGACCAGGCCTGGACTGACCACAAGGTGATGAGAGACCAGGCCTGGATGACCACAAGGTGATGAGAGACCAGGCCGGGACTGACTACAAGGTGATGAGAGATCAGGCTGGGACTGACCACAAGATGATGAGAGGCCAGGCCGGGACTGACCACAAGGTGATGAGAGACCAGGCCAGGACTGACCACAAGGTGATGAGAGACCAGGTCGGGACTGACCACAAGGTGATGAGAGACCAGGTCGGGACTGACCATAAGGTGATGAGAGACCAGGCTGGGACTGACGAGAGACCAGCTGGGACTGACCACAAGCTGCTGCGAAACCAAGCTGGGACCTGCCACAAGCCATCAAGAGACCAGGCTGAGACCTAGGGAGAGGCTACAAGGGGAGAGAAAGAGAAAAAACAAAGGAAACAGAAGGAGCAGAGGATCTCTTGTTGGGGCGTCCTACTCCATCGCCATCTTGACTGGAATACAAGAGCAGAAATGCACTGCTGAGGGTGGATAAGGCTCTGGAAGATTGCAGTTTAATTACTGAGAGTAGTTTTGTGCCCTGTATCTAAGGAAGGATATGCTGGCATTGAAGGGGAGATGTAAAGAATGATCCTGGAAATGAAGGGCTTGTCATATGAGGAGCAGTTGACTCCTCTGGGTCTGAACTCCATGGACGTAAGGAGGATGAGAGGGCATCTCATTGAAACTTACAGAATACAGAGAGGCCTGGATAGAGTGGACATGGAGAAGATGTTTCCACTAGTAGGCGACACTAACACCTGAGAACATAGCCTCAGAGTAAAGAGACGACCTTTTAAAACTGAGATAAGGAGGAATTTCTTCAGCCATAGCATAGTGAATCAGTGGAACTCATTGCCACAGAAGATATGGAGGCTAAGCATTGTGTGTCTTTAAGACAGAGATAGGTTTTTGATTATTAGTAAGGGGTTATGGCAAGAAGGTAGGACAATGGGTTGGACAAACAAATTGGCCATGATCAATTGGCAGTGCAGATTTGATGAACCAAATTATCTAATTTTGCTCCTATATCATATGGTCTTATGCTCTAACTGGGATCTTAATTTAAAAGAAATTATTGGAATAAAGAATTTTGATTTTGAAATACTGTTGCAATACTTCAACAGTTAAAGAACAGAATTGACAGATCATTATTTTACTTAGTTATCCAGGGAAGAAAATAACATGATTTAATAATCATGGGATTTGACATATTCCAAATTGTTACATTATAATTCTCCTCTTCTCAACAGGTTACAATATCTGTCTCTCATTAGCATATCTTGCATTAATTACAGTGAGTGGAAAGCAGATTATGTTCCAGAACCTTCAGAAAAAAAACTTTCATTTCATTGGAATTGGAACAAAACAAACTTGATTTTAATTAAGTAAGGTAAAAACAATGACTGTAGATGCTGGAAACCAGATTCTGGATTAGTGGTGCTGGAAGAGCATAGCAGTTCAGGCAGCATCCGAGGAGCAGTAAAATCGACGTTTCGGGCAAAAGCCCTTCATCAGGAATAAAGGCAGAGAGCCTGAAGCGTGGATTTTAATTAATACAGACTAATCTCCTGAGCTCTGCAAAAATAGAACACGAGTTCCAAACAAGAAACCATGCATGACTTAATCATGTAATAATAAGTTAGAATTAAATTAGGATGTCTGTTTTAATTTTGTTTTATTTCAGTGGCTGAAGCATGTGATTCACCATTTTAATTTAATTTGCCAGCCACAGCTTTTACAGCAAATTTAAATGGCCTCATAATTTCAGTTTTCATATTATATCACCCATCTTACTTCTCAATTGAATTAAATAAAGTAATTAAGGATATTTTACATAGCTATAGTTCCTTTTCGGGTGCTCAGTACTTCAGTTCCTTCCCCACTATCCAACCTTCACTGCAAAAGCTATATACCTGACAGAGTGAGTAATTACCCTGTCCTGATGCTGGAAGCTAAAGTTAGAAGTGGCAAGGGGAGAGCTCCCAAGACAAATTAGTATGTACTACCTATGCACATCAGAACCATTTTCTTCATCAATCTTATTGAGAAGAATTGGGAAAGACTTCATGTAAATGAGTTAGTTAATGTGATTGCCAAAAATGGACTTCAATGGCAGATCTGATTTTGCAGTTGGACAGATCCTGTTTCAGTGAAGGTGTCCCTTTTGACCTGCATCTATAGGTGTCTGACAACTGGTTTTGAGTGCTCCCCGATAATCTCTTCCTTGCTTTCCCTACGGCCCTTCTCCCTCTGCCAACACACATACAGGATCCTCACTAATAGAACATTATTATGAACTGTGCTTTATGGTTCAAATGCTAAAGTGAGCTCAAAAGTCCCAGCAGCAGCATAAAGCTGTTAGCAAGTAGAAAATCTGCGCAAGAAGTATCAAAGTAATTCCTCAGCTGCAAAGTCTACAGCAAGCTACCTTAATACCATACTTCTTATGATGTCTACCTGATTAGTACAGCCTAGTAACACCAAGAACTTGCATTCATATTGTGCCTATAGTTTAAGGTGGCACAGTGGTTAGCACTGCTACCTCACAGTGCCAGGGACACAGGATTGATTCCTGCTTTGGTCTGTGTGGAGTTAGCACAATCTCCTTTTGTCTGTGTAAGTTTCCTCTGGGTGCTCTGGTTTCCTCCCACAGTCCAAAGATGTGCAGGTCAGGTGAATTGGCCATGCTAAATTGCCCATCATGATAGATGCACGAGTAGGGGAATGGGTCTGGGTGGGTTCCTCTTCGGAGGGTCAGTGTGGAATTGTTGAGCTGAAGGGCCTGTTTCTGCACTATATGGAATCTATTCTAATTAAGATGCTAAACAGTACTTTTGCTTTTCTGTGACCGAAAAAAATAGTTGGATGTTTGATAACTAGTGTGGACATGATGGGCCGAAGGGCCTATTTTCTTTCTATAGTCTATGATTGATCATGACCACATTTGTTTAGCTTCAATCCTCTTTCAGGTCTTTGAATCTCTTGGAGATATTTTATATTAAATAGGCTAAATAAATGCAAGTTTTTGTTGTTACAAAATTCTGGCAGAGTTTCTGCATCAAAAGTGAGAAAAGACTTACATAGAACATAGAACAGTACAGCACAGTACAGGCCCTTCAGCCCACGATATTGTGCCGACCACTGATCCTCATGTATGCACCCTCAAAGTTCTGTGACTATATGCATGTCCAGTAGTCTCTTAAATGTCCCCAATGACCTTGCTTCCACAACTGCTGCTGGCAACGCATTCCATGCTCTCACAACTGTCTGTGTAAAGAACCCGCCTCTGACATCCCCTCTATACTTTCCTCCAACCAGCTTAAAACTATGACCCCTCGTGTTAGTCATTTCTGCCCTGAGAAATAGTCTCTGGCTATCGACTCTATCTATGCCTCTCATTACCTT
>NC_057714.1:65223719-65229133 GCF_004010195.1 Chiloscyllium plagiosum
CTATGCTTTCTTCAATCTCCCTGCTGCTTTTGGGGGGCCTGTAGTAAACCCCTAACGAGGTGACTGCTCCCTTGCTGTTCCTAATTTCCACCCATACTGACTCGGTAGGCAGATCTTCCTCGACAATGGAAGCTTCTGTAGCTGTGATACCCTCTCTGATTAGTAGTGCTACACTCCCTCCTCTTTTTCCCCCCTCCCTATTCTTTTTAAATGCTCTAAACCCTGGAACATCCAGCAACCATTCCTGACCCTGAGAACCCATGTCTCTGTTATGGCCACACATCATAGCATCCATGCTCTAAGTTCATCACTTTTATTCCTGATAATCCTTGTGTTAAAGCAAATACACTTTACCTGATCCCTTGGTTCCTTCCCAGGAAAATCCTTCCCACTACCTGGTCTACCTCTTGCTATTGCCTCATCTGCATCAACTCTCACCTCTGGTATACAGCTCAGGTTCCCACCCCCCTGCCATACTAGTTTAAACCCTCTTGAACCACTTGAGCAAACCTTCCACCCAGGACATTGGTCCCTTCCAGTTCAGATGCAACCCGTCCTTCTTGTACAGGTCCCACCTTCCCCAGAAGGTATCCCAATTATCTACATATCTGAAGCCGTCCCTCCTACACCAGCTGCACAGCCACGTGTTAAGCTGCACCCGCTCCCTGTGGCACCGGTAGTAAACTATCTCGTGGCACCGGTAGTGGCACCGGTAGTAAACTAGAGAACACTACTCTGTTCGTCCTGCTTTGCAGCTTCCATCCTAACTCCCTGAAATCACTTTTTATATCTTCGATCCTTTTCCTGGCTATATCATTAGCCTTCCTGAAGAAGGGCTTATGCCCAAAACGTCGATTCTCCTGTTCCTTGGATGCTGCCTGACCTGCTGCGCTTTTCCAGCAACACATTTTCAGCTCTGATCTCCAGCATCTGCAGTCCTAACATTCTCCTCCTATATCATTAGTGCCAATACGTAACACGATTTCTGGCTGTTCGCTCTCCCCTTTTAGAACCTTATACACCCGATCGGAGACGTCCCGGATCCTGGCACCAGGGAGGCAACATACCTTCTGGGAATCCCGATCCTGACCACAAACTCTCCTGTTGATTCCCCTAACTATCGAGTCCCCTACCACGAGTACGTTTCTATTCTGTCCCCTTCCCTTCTTTGCCAGAGTGTCAGGCTCAGTGCCAGAGAACTGACTGCTAAGGCTTTCCTCTGGTAGGTCATCCCCCCCAGCAGTATCCAAAACGATATACTTATTGCTGAGGGGAATGTCCACAGGGGATCTCTGCACTGTCTGTCTGTCCCCTTTCCTCCCCCTAACTGTAACCCATCTATCCTTGTCTTGTGCCTTAGGAATGACCAACTCCCGGTAACTCCTCTCAGCCTCCCGAATGATCCGTAGTTCATCCAGCTCCAGCTCCAATTCCCTAACACGGTTTTCAAGGAGCTGGAGTTGGGTGCACTTCCCGCAGATGTAGCCAGCGGAGACGTGTGCCATGTCTCCCACCTGCCACATTCTGCAGGAGGAGCAAGCAACTGCCCTACCATCCATACCTGACTTATCTGAACACCCACTCAGTATCAAAGTAGAAAGCTTAGTTCGAGTTGTTTTAAAATTAATAACAAACTTATATTCAATAGAAGAAGTTTAGAATGAACCTTACCTTATCAAGTAGGTTAGAGGAGGAGGGCGGGTGGGAGACACTACAGTTGTAGAGTCTCGGGTTTAGCCTCCTTGCTGATATATATGGTCACTGCTTTCCTTCCCCGGCTGCCCCTCTGGTCCTCATCACTT
This sequence comes from Chiloscyllium plagiosum, assembly GCF_004010195.1. Taxonomy (NCBI): domain Eukaryota; kingdom Metazoa; phylum Chordata; class Chondrichthyes; order Orectolobiformes; family Hemiscylliidae; genus Chiloscyllium; species Chiloscyllium plagiosum. The sequence goes on from NC_057714.1 coordinate 65,225,522, forward strand.
CCCCCGCTGCTCCTGCTCCTTCTGTGAAAGGGAAAACACCGCTGCCCACTACCGGTAAGTAATTTTTTAAAAAACTGCCTTACCTTAGCTGCTGTCTTCCGGGTTCGTCTTACCTCAGCTGCTGCTCACACTCAAAATGGCAGTTCATTATCTCAGGACATCACACAATATGTAACAGCCAATTAAAGACATCTTTTAAAGTGTAATGAATGTAGTACTGTAGATAATTGAGACTGCCTTAATTATTCACAACAGGCGAATGGTTCTGTGTGTGGTTTGAAATGTAAGATATAAATATTATATGTTGTCCTAGGCTTTGAAGGTGCTTTCTCTAGCCCTTGTGGACAGTAGAGAAACACATGTTTATCATTTGAGCAAACTGAACAGAAAAATCTTCATCCAGAAGTAATGTGAAAGGATTAGTTCCAAAAGAACTAAATTGAATGCTGCAGGGAAGTCACCTCACTAAGGTGTATTAGTCAGGACACCTTTCTATGCTTAGGTCTTCCTGAAGATAACCTTCACAGTTTTCACACTGTTTATAGATGATGTGCTAAGTACATCATACTGGATTTTCATTTATGATTGTACAGAAAATGCAGTGGTGACATAGTGATAATGTCAATGGGACCCTAATCCAAAATTCAAGGCTAATGTCCTAATGACATGGATTTGAATTCCACCATGGCAGATGGTGAAATTTGAATTCAATGAACATCTGAATTAAATATAGTCTTTGTTGATTATCACAAACACTCATCTGGTTCATTCACGTTCTTTAGAAAAATAAATCTTAAACCTTATCCAGTCTGGTCTACCATGAGCAGAAGTAGGCCATTCAGTCTATTGAATCCAGTCTGCCATTCAATGAGATCATGGCTGATGTAATAATCTACAACTCCACTTTCCCGCCTTTTCCCCATTTCCCCATGGTTCACTTACAGATGAAAAATCCCTTTATCTCAGCCTTGGATATACTTGATGACCCAACCTCAACAACCCTCTGCAGTAAAGAATTCCATAGATTCATTACCCTCTGAGAGAAGATATTTATCCTCCTCTGTTTTAAATGGGTGACCTGTTATTCTGTGAATATGCATGCCCCATTTACTCATCAAATTCTCTTAGAATCTTATATGTTTTAATAAGTTCACCTTTCATTCTTCTAAACTTCAATAAATAGATGGCAAAATTGGGAGACCTGTTGTTCACATTAGTCAAGCACCAACCTGACAGAGTTATACTCAAGGAACTGCACCTTACATACAATGTCCCAACACTGCCATCACCATTGCTGGGTGTCAGGACAAACCTGGCACTCGTATACAGTTGAGAGGGAGATGCCATGGGAATCCGCTACAATGACTGCAGACTCCATGAAATCTTATGGTATCAGGTCAGACACAGGCAAGGAAACCTCCTGATTATCATTTACAGCGTGTCCCTCCCACCCTTCAGCTGACGAATCAGTTCATCTCAATATTGGCACCATGTAGACGAAGCATTGAGGGTGGGCAAGGACACAGAATATAGTCGGGATAGTGGGGATGACTTGAATTTTTGCAGCCACTTTTGATGGTGAAATGACATGGGTTTTCCATATGATTGATAGTATGAAACAATTCCACCACTCACCTGTCTCATTTTGTGCATCATCAGACTCTGTATTCATATATGGATGTAGGTTTGCTCGAGCTGGAAGATTCATTTTCAGCTCAGCGAGCAAACCTAATCCAGAACCTCAACCTGAGTAACAATCTTCTCAAAACTCGCTGTATCCATATATGTTTAATATCAGATGATCCTTCCTGTAGCTTGATGTATTCATTGTACATGATCTGCTTGGGTCACAGTCATGGGTACTTGTAGCTGCATCAGCCTTTGCTCTAGTGTTTTTCCTCTAGCAATGGTCGTTTTTGCCATATGCTTTCCAAAATGGATTGAAAGATGAATGAGTAGAAGGTGCGTGCAGAGGGCTACATCATGCACATACCTCGATATGTTTGAGTATTATAGTGATTGTGTCAACTGTCAAGTTTATATTGGGCCCTTTCAATTTTGTCAACATGTGAGGTTTGCTTTCAGAATTATACCCATTCTTCAAAAGCTCTGGTAACTGCCTGGCATTATGAAAAAATTGCTCAGTTATGTCCTGTCCACAAAAAAAACAAGAAAAATCCAACCTGATCAACCCTACCATCTTACTCTCAATCATCAGCAATGTGATTGAAGGGGTTGACGATAGTCACATTAAGTGGGATTGACCAGCAATACCCTGCCCATTGATGATTTTTTGGATTTCATCAGGGCCACTCAGCCCCTACCTCCATTACAAGCTTAGTTCAAATATGAACAAAAGGCTGAACAATTGAGGGTGACTGTCCATGTCATCAAGGCATGAAATGACTAAAAATGGCATCAATGTTTCCTAGCAAAACTGCAGCTAACTGGAATCAAGGAGAAATTACTCCATTTGTTGGAATAGTACCTATCACAAAGAAAGGTGATTGTGGTTGTTAATGGCCAATCATCTCAATCCCAGGATTATCTCTGAGGGAGTTAGAAATAACACCACAGAGGCTGGCATCCCATCAACAATCACCCTTTATTTACATGTGGAGAGTCCTTTACACTGATCTAGCTCCCTCAGAGCCAGCTCTCAGAGTACACAGGATGTCTGACACTTCTCTTTTTATCTTTCAGCCAGAGCACCCTGATCAGATTAACAGCCCCAATTAAGGGATATTCCCCCACCCCGAGTCTGAGGACATAAACTCATTCTTTTGTTTTTGTAGCTCCTCCTGGGGCATTTTAGCACCAGCTCAGGTTCCTCCCACACTGCCTCAGATACGGGCTGCGTGGAAAGCACAGTAGTTCACTTCTTGCGCCCGGAGCGTCTTGGAAGAAAGTCATTCTCTTCTTCAGGCAGCAAGACGGTGTCATCCACCAAGTCCATCCCAGATTCTAAGCTATCTTCAAAGCTTGATGGAAAGGGGTAGCCCATGTATTCTGAAACAGTCGGAAAGGCTGACAAGGGGCTGGGCGTGATTTGCTCCTGTACTGTTTGCAATTTGCAGCTTTCTTGTGGTCCAATTGCTTATTCAGGACCATCGTAGCAATCCAAACTTTAAATGTCACTGGTCCTGACCTTGCATTGACCAATTCATCAACTTCACCAACACATTCCACCCTGACCTTAAATTTACCTGGACCATCTCTGACACCTCCATCCCCTTCCTGGACCTCTCCATCTCCATTAATGACGACCGACTTGACACTGACATTTTTTACAAACCCACCGACTCCTACAGCTACCTGGATTCCACCTCTTCCCACCCTATCTCTTGCAAAAATGCCATCCCGTATTCCCAATTCCTCCGCCTCCGCCGTATCTGCTCCCAGGAGGAGCGGTTCCACCATAGAACACACCAGATGGCCTCCTTCTCTAGAGACCGCAATTTCCCTTCCCACGTGGTCAAAGATGCCCTCCAACGCATCTCATCCACACCCCGCACCTCCGCCCTCAGACCCAACCCCTCCAACCGCAACAAGGACAGAACGCCCCTGGTGCACACCTTCCACCCTACCAACCTTCGCATAAACCAAACCATC
>NC_057714.1:65229611-65240241 GCF_004010195.1 Chiloscyllium plagiosum
GCTTATCTCTCCACGCTTCAGGCTCACTGCCTTTATTCCTGATGAAGGGCTTTTGCCCAAAACGTCGATTTCGAAGCTCCTTGGATGCTGCCTGAACTGCTGTGCTCTTCCAGCACCCACTAATCCAGAATCTGGTTTCCAGCATCTGCAGTCATTGTTTTTACCTTGTATGACCATACCTATTACCCATTCATGGCTTTTCCTATGGTTCCTACACCTAAGTTTACCTGCTGAAGTTAACTGTTTCTCTTGCTGAATGGACTCTTGTGCCTGGTATTAGTGTTCCTAATGCCCTTTCACCATCATCAACAACCCTCCCCCACCCCCTACCTCCACACCCTCTTGATTCCAGGAAGATCAGATTTAACCTGGTGTGAAGTGTTCTCCCCATTAGCAACTCTGCTGGAGCTATCCCTATAATTGCAAATAGGAACCAGGTGAGTTTAATATCCAGTGAAGCTGTAAGCCGTTTCGTTAAACCTGCCTTCACCATTTGACTGCTCTTTCTGCCAGACCATTGGATGATACGGAGTATGGAGCTGTCCTTATATGTCAAATATCATGCGACTTTAAGAAATACTCAAATTCCCTGCTGGTAAACAATAGCGCATTATCTGTGACTAACACTTCCAGGAGTCCACGTATTGCAAAAAATGCACACAGTTTTTCTATTGTCATCTTTGCTTTATGAATGAGCTATATACATGACCAGCTACATTGAATGGGTGTCCACAGTGACTAAGAGCATTGAACCAATGAAAGGACCTGCAACATCACTCAAATTTGACACCATCCTGCTCAAAGCAACCGACTTTATTGATACACCATCCCCCACCTTCAAAATTCACTCCCTTCAACACAAGTACATAGAGGCCTCCATGTGTACTATCTATTAGGTCTACTGCGGCTACTCACCAAGGCTCCTTAAAAAACACTTTCCAAACCCATGACCTCTACCATCTAGAACAAGGGCAGTAGATGCATGGGAACATCACCATAAGCAAGTTCCACTCCACCCTCACACCATGCTGACCTACTATATCATTGTTCTTTCATTGTCACCAGGTCAAAGTTCTAACAGCACTGTGGATGTCCCAATACCCGAAAAACTGTAATGATTCAAAAATGCAGCTCACATTCTGTAGCGTGGCTCAGAGAATGGCAATACATTCTGGCCTGGCTATCCCATTTAACATCCCATGAGCAAATAGGACAAAAACTAGAAAAAGGGTAAATTCAGATCCCACAGCACAAAAGCAAAATACTGTAAGTACTGAAAGTCTGAGATAAAGACAGAGAATGTTGGAAACACCATATGTGATTGGATTTGTCAGTTTTATTTTTGTAACAGGAACGTACTGTGGGATTTTTCCAATTTCCAGAATTTCAACTGTTCTGGAACAGTTATGTTAGAGCCATAGTTATTTCTGGAGCACAGGACGTCAATATTCCTGTCAGGATTTTTCCAGTTGCCAGAGCTTTTGCTGTATCCAGTATACTCAGCTATTTCATAGTATCATAGGCAATGAATCAAATTGCCTAAAGTATGGCACTGCAGGTGGCTATATCCTAATGGTTTGAGCAAACTACGTTTTGTGTTTCCCCAAGCAAATGCTGTTCAGCACGAAGGGATATGGATTCATCAGCTGGGGAGGACAATGGGTTGTAATCAACTGGAAATAGTCCCTTAGAGTAATTGGGACCTTTTAGAACGGAGATAAGGTAAAACCTCTTCAGCCAGAGAGTGGTGAATCTATGGAATTCATTGCCACAGAAGGCTGTGGAGGCCAGGTCATTGAGTATATTTAAGACTGAGAATATAGGTTCTTGAGTATAACGGGTTTTAGGGAGAATGCGGGAGAATGGGGTTGAGAAATATATCAGCCATAATTGAATGGTGGAGTAGACTTGATGGAGTGAATGGTCTAATTTATGCTGCTATGCCTTATGGTCTAATTTCCTTGCCCATTTTGACTTGTATCATGAGAACTCATGGGATCCAGAGTCAGTGTTGAGTTCTGCTGGGGTCATTTTCTCTCATTGTATAGCACTTGACAGCATCTTGGATCTGAGTCAAAAAGTGTAGCACTGGAAAAGCACAGCAGGTCACACAGCATCCGAGGAGCAGGAAAATCAACATTTCGGGTATAAGCCCTTCATCAGGAATGTTGGGGGATGGGTAAGGGGGCTGAGAGATAAATAGGAGGGTGATTGTGTGAATGGGTGGAAGGTAACTGGGAAGGCAATAGGTCAGCGCAGATGGAGGATGGTGGTGATGGATTGGAAGGGAGGGTGGAGCAGACAGGTGGGAAGAAAGACGGACATGTAGGACAGTTCAAGAGGGTGGTGTGAGTTGGAGGGTTAGATTTGGGATGAGGTGGAGGGAGGGGAGATAAGGAAACTGGTGAAGTCGACATTGATGCCGTGTGGTTGGAGGGTCCCAAGGCAGAAGTTGAGTCACTCTTCCTCCAGTCATCGGGTGGCTAGGATTTGGCGGCGGAGGAGGCCCAGGACTCGGCAGAGTGGGAGGGGAGTTGAAGTGGTCGGCTACAGGGCGGTAGGGTTGTTTGGTGTGTGTGCCCCGGAGATGTTCCCTAAAACATTCCACGAGTTGGCATCCTGTCTTCCCAATGTAGAGGAGACCACATCAAGAGCAACAGACGCAGTAGATGAGGTGTTTGGATGTGCATGAAAACTTCTGCCAGATGTGGATGGATCCTTCGGGACCTCGGATGGAGGTGAGGGGTGGGCATAGGTTTTACACCTCTTGCAATGGCAAGGTAATTTGCCAGGAGTGGAGGGAGGGTTTGGGGGTGGGGGGAGGAGGGAGAGGGTGGTGGGAGAACGTGGACCTAACGAGGAAGTCGGGATGGAATAGTTTCTGTGGAACGCAGGTAGGGGTGGGGAGGGAAATATATCTCTGGTGGTGGGGTCTGACTGTAGGTGGCAGAAATGGCGGAGGATAATACACTGTATATTGAGATTAGTGGGGTGCCAGGGGTTTCTATCCTTGTTGCGGTAGGAGGGGTAGGACGTGCAGGAAGTTGAGGAGATGTGCTGGAGGGCATTGTTGACCACATGAGAGGGGAAATTGTTGTCCTTGAAATCGGAGGCCATCTGAGATGTCCTGGAGTGGAATTGCTCCTCCTGGGAGCAGATACAGCACAGGGGGGTGAATTTGGGAGTAAGGGATAGTGGTTTTACTGGGAGAGGGAGGGATGGAGCTTGTCCAGGTAGCTGTGGGAGTCAGTGGGTTTGAAGTTGATGTCTGTGTTTAAAATCTTGGATCTTGGATTTGCCTTGTATGTGGGACAGATATGTTCAGGAATGGCGAGAGAGGAGTCTGGGACATTGCCTGATATTATGATTCTGGGTCGGGTTGCTGCTTAACTAGTCTGTGGGACAGTTTTCCGAATTCTTGCACAGGTCCCCAGTTATTAGTATTGGGGAATTGGTAGGTGTACCTTTGGTGAGCTGGAATCTAATGTCAAAATTGAATGGCTCGACAGTTTCTTTCCTATTGTAATTTTGCTGCACTTAATCTTCAAATTTGTTCCTTGGTCAGTTGGAAAGCACTGGAATATCCAAGGTTTTGTTTTTCAAATGGCCACAATTCCTCTGAGTTCATTCTTATTTTGTTTGGATTCTAATTAGACTGATAAACACGGGATGTATGTGCAATATTTAAAACTAAGTCATCAAGACAAAATATTGTAAATGCAACCTGAAATGTAAAAGAATGCTGTAAATATTTAGCAATTCAGGTGACATCTGTTCTCACCACAGATGCTGCCCAACCTGCTAAGTATTTCTGGCAATTTCTGTCACATATCAGATGTTCTGAAGATGTTTATTGAATATGAAATCTCCTTGACCCATGTTGAATTGTTCCAGGTTCACATTTTAGATTCTATATGTTAACATAATTCTAAAGTAATTACTATTGCTGCAATAGGTGAGTCTAGGAGGGAGAGAATTATTGTTCAATGTGACATTAAATTGGATTTTGATTTTCAATTCAATCCATCACATCAATCAGATGATGGGATCATTTTGGATATTTGAACCATCACAATGTCCTCTCTACTATTTCGCTGGTGAAAGTATGTAGTACTATAAAATGGGATTCCATATAAATTGGCAGACTGGGCAATTCAATATTAAGAATTAATTTACACTACCTCCCTTGCTGTTTCACATAGCCCCATTTTAATTCAGTAACCATGGAAATGAGTGAGCCAGTGTTGCAGTTATGTTATTGAAAGGATACAAAGTGAATGCATCATTCTCAGGGTGACACAAATGTTGACTTAAATCACAGCAGTTAATAATTTTGAATTCATTTAAATAAAAAACTGGAAATTCAAACAAGTCTGGTAACAGTGAAAGTAACAACAAAATTCTAGTAAAACCAAAACTAATTTACCAAATGTTTTTTATGTAAAGAGACATCCAGTCATTCTTAGTTGTATCTTGTATAGGACTTTGCACACCGGCACAGTTAGCTGTCTTCTGATGTGACTGAATAAGAGCCTCAGTTATTATTGGCTCACTGGTTAGCACTGCTACCTCACAGCACCAGGGACCTCGGTTTGATTCCAGCTTTGGGTTACTATCTGTGTGGAGTTTGCACAATCTCCCTGTGTCTGTGTGGGTTTCCTCTGGGTGCTCTGGTTTCCTCCTACAGTCCAAACATGTGCAGGTTAGGTGGATTGGCCATTTTAAATTGTCCAGGGAAGTGCAGTCTAGATGGGTTAGCCGAGGTTACAGGGATAGAGTAAGAGGCTGGGGGTGGGTAGGATGCCGCTCAGAGGGTTGGTGTGGACTCAGTGGGCTGAATGATCTCCTTTTGTACTGTTTGGATTCTGTGATGATTCTGCCAAAACATTTTCAGAATGGTGATCTGCCATCTCCTTGTCAGGACAACTAGGTTTGAGCAATAAATTATTAGGAGAAAGTAAGGACTGCAGATGCTGGAGATCAAAGTCGAAACATCTGGCACTGGAAAAACACAGCAGGTCAGGCAGCATCCGAGGAGCAGGAGCATTGACGTTTCGGACGAAAGTCCTTCATCAGGACTGTGATGAAGGGCTTATGCCTGAAACTTCGACTCTCCAATAAATTACTCAAGCCATTCATATCACAAGAATGAATTTTTTTAAAAATATGTGATGTCTGGGTTGATTCAAGTAAAATATTGGTGTGTACCAGTTAAAGCATAAAAACAAAATCTGAGCAGAAATTGGTTCAGCTTTTGGCAACTATCATGGAGGACTTCTTTCTGTGAGTCCTAATGAGTTTTCTCACACTATCTTTCCAATCTTGCATTAATTATGCACCAAACCCCTTCTAATTGTGTCCTCCCACTCACCACAGGCTAAAGTACGAGCCACTACTGGGGCTTCCTGGAATCTGCATCATCTTTAAAGCCCAGCCACCAAGCTAGTCAAGTGCTGCCAGTCAAAACCCTATGTGGTTTGTAGCATTTGCTTAGATATTATTGGACAGAGGATAATAGGCACCTTGCCCTGCTGACAAGGAATTGACGATCCTGCTGAATGGTTGGTGGAAAGGGGGTATATATGCAGTCACTACCCATGGAATGTCCCAGTGACTAATGAGGGTCTACAGGAGCTGGAGTTGACAGGGTACCGCTCTGCCTTTCATGTCAGAAGTTGTTATTGTCCTGTTTCTATCCAATGCTGGGATAATGGGAGATTACATATCAATGAGGCACGATGATATAATACTGAGAATGTTAAGGTGTGCAAATAGATCTCTTGTCACTTGGCTGATCTCCTTCCTGAAGAAGGGCTCATGCCCGAAACGTCGATTCTCCTGCTCTTTGGATGCTGCCTGACCTGCTGCGCTTTTCCAGCAACACATTTTCAGCTCTGATCTCCTTCAACACCATTTTCCTGTAATATGTTCCCAATATTCAGAAATCTATCAATCTCAGTCACAAAAATACTGAATGACTCAATCTCCATGAATAACAAGGATTCACCCTCCTTTGAGTGAAGACATTCCTTCAAATCTCAGTTTTAAATGGCCTGCCCCTAATTCTAATAGGTGCAGAAACCCCATCATAGATATTATTTGGAATATTAATGCTGTGTCTCATTGAGGTGCCAGAAAAGCACAGCAGGTCAGGCAGCATCCGAGGAGCAGGAAAATGTTTTGGGCAAAAGCCCTTCTATTCCTGATGAAGGGCTTGTGCCTGAAACGTCAATTTTCCTGCTCCTCGGATGCTGCCTGACCTGCTGTGCTTTTCCAGCACCACTCTGATCTAAACTCTGGTTTTCAGCATCTGCAGTCGTCACTTTTGCCAATGTCTCATTGAGTAGAGTCATCTATGAATTAGAAGCACATTCTCCATTATTTAAAACATGCATATTTAAAATAGCCAGTTGCTAATATATGGTTAAAAACCTGATAATATTATTCATTTGGTTTAATATCAGTTTCAAAGTTCCAATTATAATGTGTTGTATGCTCCAGTGCAGAGAAATGTCAGAAATAACAACAACAATTCTATGTGGCCTTTATTAATCTGACCAATGCTTTTAACTCAGTCAATCAGAAAATGCTATGGCTCTCCAATGAAATTTATAAACACCCTCTGTCTCCTCTACATTAAGATGTCATCAACAGTTCTCTCTGATGTTATTATGACTGAATCCTTTCAAGTTAAGACAGGTTCAAGCAGAGATGTGGCACTGCCCCCACCCCTTTCTCCATCTTCATCACCACCATTCTTCATCTTGTCAAGAATAAGCTTCCCAGTGGGGTGGACATTGTCTACAGGATGGACAGAAAACAGCACCGATCCCACTTGTCAAACTTTGGTATGCAGATGACATTGTCAAGATTAGAGTCAGCTTGAAAAGCACAGCAGGTCAGGCAGCATCCGAGGAGCAGGAAAATCGACATTTCGGGCAAAAGCCCTTCATCAGGAATAATGAAGGGCTTATTCCATGAAGGGCTTTTGCCTGAAACATCAATTTTCCTGCTCCTCAGATGCTGTCTGACCTGCTGTGCTTTTCCAGCACCACTCTAACCTCGACTCTTATCTCCAGCATCTGCAGTACCGACCTCCGCCAAGATAACGATGTCATCTCTTCTCTCTCAGTAGAGAATCTTTAAACCTCATTAATGCCTCAGTCTCAACATCCAGAAAATGCAAATCCTTTATCAAAGTGTCCCAGGTCAAATTCCAGTCCAATCCTTCATTAAAATCAATGGAGAAATCCTCGCAAAAATGGGTAATTTTCCCTTACCTGGAGAACTACCTCTTATCTAAGGTTGACATTGATGTAGAGATTCAACATTACATCCAATCTGGGAACTACAGCATTCAGAAGCCTAAGGATGAGAATCTTCAATGTATCTCTGAACTAACACTAAGATTCTTATGTATAACGCAGTCTTTCTTCTGACTCTTCTCTATGGTTGTAAAATGTGGACGATGTATCGATGCAACCTTGAAAAGTACTATCAATACTGTTTGGGGTGGATTTACCACATCAGCTGGGAGGACAGCTGAACAAATGTCAGTGTCCTTGAAGCAGCTAACAGTACCAGTGCCGAGGCCATGACCATCTGAAACCAATTCCACTGGACTGGCCACATGCTTAGGATGTCTGAGTTCCAGCTGCCAAAGCAAATCAATGCCCAGTTCAAGGAAACTACTCAAATGAGAGATGGACAAAGGAAGCATTTCAAAGAATCCCTCAAAGCTTCCCTCAAGAAATGCAAAATAGATGTTAATGCTTTGGAGACCCTTTTCAGAAGAAACTAACTTGAGGAAACTCCTGCATGAAGGGTCACAGTTTTAAAGGAACCCCCATCAGCAAAAACATAAGTATGGAAAAGGAATCAGAGAAAGAAATGCCAACAATCTCCAGGTCAAAACACTTGTCAAGTGTGTGGTTGAAGATGTGGCTCTTGGTTCAGGTTCATCAGTCATGTAAGGACCCACAGAATCTGTGACCAGTGACATGGAATTTGCTGAATGGACAATCATATTGATTAAGGAATGCTGATAATCGAATTGTCTGTTTATTTTGGACAGAATCAGCTGTATTTGCCCATCAGTGTTGTTGTGTGAATTTGAGCCGTTTTATTGTTTCTCCAGTTTCATCATGACCAGGGCTAAGGTGTTATTGTCAGTACAGACCTCTAGATCCTTTGGTTAAACCTAGGCTAAAATCTGGGGTCATGTTCTCACAAGAGAGAGAGAGAGAGATGCTACTGCTGCACAAAATGTCATTCAGCAGAAAACAGAGTTTTGGGAACTAGGATTCCTGAGTCAGTAAGAATTCTGAGGCATGCATGAAGGAATACATGAAAAATTTAATGACTGCTGTTCTAGTTTTGATCTCATTAAGGAGAAGTATCAAAGCTGCTTATCGTGGCATCTCTCCAGGATCTCTGTAGTTCTCTGAAGCAGGAAAAGAAACCTAACGTGATTTCAAACAATGTAAATCCACAACAAAATGAGGAGAGCACCAAGTCAGAAGTATTATAATCCTGATGAACATTTCTGGCCCTGGTCAAACCACATTTAGAGTATTGCATAGAATTTTGGTCCTCTTTCTTGAGGAGGGATATAGTTGTATTGGAGACAGTTCAGAGGAGGTTCACTAGATTGATTCCAGAGACAAGGGGTTTGCCTTCTGAAGAGAGATTGGGTAGTTTAAGCCCCTCCTGTCTGGGGATTAGAGAATGAGAGGAGATCCAATTGAGTTATATTAAATGTCAAAGGGGTTTGGCAAAGTAGATGCAGAAAAGATGTTTCCTCAGAAGAGCAATCTAGAATGAGAGGTCATAAGTTTAGGATAAGGGCAAGTAGATTTAAAACAGAGATGATGAGAAATTACTTCTCTCCAAGGGTCATGAATCTATGGAATTCATTACTCTAGAGTACAATGAATGCTGGGAGATTTAAGGAGATAGACAGATTCTTAATTAGTAATGAGTTGAAGGATTATGGAGAGTGGGCAGAAAAGTGAGGTTGAAGCATAGGTGAGATCAGCCATGATTGTATCCAATGGCAGAGCAGGTTCAAGGGCCTGAATTGCCTACTCTTGCTCCTGGCTCTTATGTTCTTCTGTAAAGAATGTTGTACTATCTGCAGAAAGCGAACCTGAAAACATGATTTGAGCCTTTACTGCATTGCCTGTGACAGTGAAGACTACTGCAACATTCAATTTCTGTGATACTAAAGAATCTCAGGGAGCCACCGAGTTATATCTTATATAAGTCACTTGGCAGCGCTTAATACAGCAAATGGATCAGGAATCCTTTGTCTTGGGAAATTAATATGTGTTTTTCAAGGAAATCAGACAGGAACGGGCATATACACTTAGCTTCAACTCACTTATTTGCTTATCCAAGGTACAGGATACTACAAATGCCTGGCTCCTCTTAAAAAAGAAGTCCTCTTATTTGAATTAAAAGCACACTAATCCACGAGTATGCAGCTTTTGTGTCGTAAAAGTTAAAATGTCAGTAAGTAGTTGCAAATAGCTGGTAGCTCATGCAACTCCCTCACCTCCAGACAGCTCATTATTCCACCTTGTACACAGAAGGTCAAGAATTGAAGGTTAGGTTGAAGGAACTGTTTTTCCATTCTGTTGTTATAGTTTTGCAGTGCTATTGCAAGCTCTATCTCTTGATGCAGTGCGATGATGTAATGAATCTCTTCTTTCCAATAGAATGATTAAGGTGGAAACCATTGGAGTTGTGAAGCATAGGTTCTGATCCCTGGATTATTATTAAGGTATCTCTGGGGAAATATCTAAATGCAACGTATTCACTTCACTACCTTGCCATTGATTGGGGCACCTGTTTGGTTGGTCAAGAAAGAAGTGGGATGTGGAGGCATAGAATTTCAGAGGAGTGGAAGTGAAAGCAGCAGGAAAACCATGAAGCAATCTGGCTGATACTTAAAGCAGAACATTCATCCTGGAAACATTCCCATTATGGTATCCAGGATGATTTCTCGGTTCAAGCTTTTCTTCTGATCTTCCTTTGCAATAATATCACCCAAGAAGAAATGACACTGAATCTATCCATATTATTTCTTATTTGCATGAAGGTACAAATCCCTGCCACAGCAAAAGGAATTTCAATTTTCACATTCTGCAGCCAGCACATTTATTGCATGGTCATTTATCATGTTTGTGAACCCAATTCTTTCCACTTATAATGCTTCCTATGCCAACAGTGACTGCTTTTTCTGCACAGTAAACTTATTTGGAGGTTTACCAGAGGCAACAGCAGAGTAGTAAGATGGGAACTAAGTATTGAAGTAGGGCACAATTTCTCACATCCAATGTCAGAAAGGCAAGGTCACAGTGATCATGGGAGACTACAATATGCAGGTAGACTGGGTAAATAATGTTGCCAGTGGATCCAAAGAAAGGGAATTCATGGAATGCTTACAGGATGGCTTTTTAGAACAGCTTGTCATGGAGCCCACAAGGGAGCAGGCTATTCTGGACCTAGTGCTATGTAATGAACCAGACTTTATAAAAAATCTTAAAGTAAGGGAACACTTAGGAAGCAGTGATCATAATATGGTAGAGTTCAGTCTGCAGTTTGAAAGAGAGAAGGCAAAATCGAA
>NC_057714.1:65241824-65248955 GCF_004010195.1 Chiloscyllium plagiosum
ATCTAGACAGTTTGGAGGAGTGGTCCAGGAAATGGCTGATGGAATTCAATGTGAGCAAATGCGAGGTCTTGCACTTTGGAAAAAAGAATACAAGCATGGACTACTTTCTAAACGGTAAGAAAATTCAGAAAGCCAAAGTACAGACGGATCTGGGAGTGCTTGTTGAGGATTCTCTAAAGGTAAACATGCAGGTTGAGTCCGTGATTAAGAAAGTGAATGCAATGTTGTCAATTATCTCAAAGGGGTTGGAATATAAAAGCACTGTTGTACTACTGAGGCTTTATAAAGCTCTGGTTAGGCCCCATTTGGAATACTGTGTCCAGTTTTGGTCCCTCAGGAAGGACATACTGGCATTGGAGCGTGTCCAGCGGAGATTCACACAGATGATCCCTGGAATGGTAGGTCTAACATATGAGGAACGGCTGAGGATCCTGGGATTGTATTCATTGGAGTTTAGAAGGTTAAGGGGAGATCTAATAGAAACTTACAAGATAATACATGGCTTGGAGAGGGTGGACGCTGGGGAATTGTTTCCGTTAGGCGAAGAGACTAGGACCCGTGGACACAGCCTTAGAATTAGAGGGGGTAAATTCAGAATAGAAATGTGGAGACATTTCTTCAGCCAGAGAATGGTGGGCCTGTGGAATTTATTGCCACAGAGTGCAGTGGAGGCTGGGAAGCTAAATGTCTTCAAGGCAGAAATTGATAAATTCTTGATGTCGCAAGGAATTAAGGGCCACGGGGAGAATGCGGGTAAGTGGAGTTGAAATGCCCATCAGCCATGATTGAATTGCGAGTGGACTCGATGGGCCGAATGGCCTTGCTTCAGCTCCTCTGTCTTATGGTCTTATGGTCTTACTACTGGACAAGATTCCAGACTGAAATTTGGCTTGATAGGTATCTTCTTTTATTTAATATGGTGGTCTTTCACTGAAACATAGGCACATAATGCTGCAGGTTTGGCTTTAGCAATAAAACAAGTTTATTAAACAAAAAATTAATATAAAATAGAACAAACCAAACTATTTACATATAATGCAATTTGAAAATTTTCAAAACACATGGCAAAATACAGTCCAATCTATTCCAACATCATCACTCAAACACCAGAGAGAGTTCCCTCTTCGATCATAACTAGATGTTTGACTTAACTGTTTCTTCTCATTCCCAGTCCTGAGAGCTTTGTGGCCTCTTCCTTGATTTTTCACACAACTGAGCTTAAACTTCTGGAACTTCAAATAATCTCTTCAAGGTTCTAACCAAACACTTCTGATATGGAATTTTCATACTAATACCATTATACGGGGGTTACATTTCCTAACTGTTCGAAATTAATTCCTTTCTCCAAGAGATCTGACCCCAGCCAGATCTTCTTCGTAATGCCCAAAAGTTTTTTTCAATCCCTGGGCTTTTTCTAAACTAAAACCAATGATTGAGCATTCTAAACAAAAAGAAAGATAATACCTTTTAATACTTAAAAAGATTGCTTAATCAGCCTCACCTCCAGAGGTCCCTCCTAGATCACAAAATAAAGCTTAAAAGTCCACGACGTTGCTTTGAAACTCTAGGCTATCATCATAGCAACCGATAGGAAGCCTTGGTAATCCATATAACTCTCAAACGTTGGAAACCACATCCAAGGTGAAATCCAGGTGCAGCTACCATCAGCAGATGCAGTATTATTTTTTAGATTTTTTGTTGTAGTGCCCTAATTTCCACAATACCCAGGAAAATCAGCCTTAATGTTTCATATTAATGCACTGTGTTTGAACTCAGTTCTCCAGTTTTTGTAAAATGTTTTGCAGATCTGTATTGTTTATTGTCTTCCAGGTAAAGGTGATCTAATTGGTGCAAATCTTGCAAATAAAGACCAAGTTATCAAAACCAACTCAGACGTTAAAGCTCTAACCTACTGCGACCTGCAATGTATTAATCTGAAAGGTCTCTATGAGGTGCTGGAGCTCTACCCAGAATATTCTCATAAATTCAAGGAGGACATTCATCATAATCTCACTTATAACCTCAGAGAGGGTCATGAAAGTGATGTAAGTACAGTAGTGTTGCTTATTGTATTTCTACTGACATTAAGACACCATTGAAATTCAGACATATTCAAAATAATTGTAAAATTTTAAGACACTTTACGGATTTTCAACTTGTGATTATAGCTTCAGGGTATTTCCTCCTGTAAATTAAAGCTATAAAGCTACAATTTCCACCACAATGTTACTGTGCATGACTTTTGCCAAAAAAATAACTTTGTGATATTTCCAAAGTGTTTCTGCTGTGGCAGAATTTTGTGCTTTTGTTTGGCGTTATTAGCTCCACAGAATACTTATACCACAAATCAACATGTTTATCAAAACAGGTTTGAATGCCATTTTTATTTCCTCAATTTACTTGTTTTTCTTTCCCCTCCTGAAATAATCCGTTTATGTGTAAGGCAACCCAATTTACGATCATCCATTACAAGTGCTTGTAGTTATGAATGCGATCCCATTCATGGCTGTAATTCGAAAGATTAACATGCAAATATTTCCTGTACTTGCAAACAGCTGCCTTATGTATTTTTTTTGCTGCAAACCTATTCCATCCAGTCCAGGCATCATCCTGGTGAGTCCACATTATGGAAGGATGTGATTGAACTGGTGAGGTTGTAGAGGAGATTTACCAGGATGTTGCTGCAGAGTTTTAGTTCTGAAGAGAAATTGAATAGACTTGTTTTTTTGTGGAATAGAGGAGACTGAGGGACGACTTCACTGAGAATTTTCAACTTACGAGGGGCATAGATAGAGTAAATGAGAAAAACTTTTCCCATTGTTGGAAACACCAGTGACTGGAGTGGGATGGGGGTTTAGATTCAAGTTAGGGGGCAGAAGGTTTTGTGGGAATATGAGTAAAGATTATTTCACTGATGGGAATCTGGAATTCATTACCTGTTAGAAGCAGAAACTCTCATCACATTTGAGAAGTATTCAGATTTGCATTTATGATGCTAAGACATACAAGACGACAGGCCAGTTGCTGGAAAATGGGATTAGAATAGTGAAGTGGTTGTTTTTGATAGGTACAGAATTGATTGACCATAGGGCCTTTTTCTGTGTTGTAGATCACTATGATTCTACAACATGGGTTTGAATTCCACCATGGGTAGAGGCTGAAATGCAAATTCAATAAAACGCTAGTCCAGTGATAGCCACATAACCATTGTTAATTGTCATAAAAACCTATCTGATTCATTCAAGTCTTTAGAGAAGGGTATCTGATGTCCTTACTTGGACACGCCTACATATGACTTCAGACCCACAACAATCTGGTTGAGCCTTTACTATCCTCTAGACAATAAGGGATGAGCAATAAATGCTGATCTTGCCAGAGGTGTCCACATCCCAAGAATGAATTTTAAAAAATGCAGGTAATATTCTGATGTTTTGGATTTTATTATAAAAATGTATACCACCAATCACAGAGAAAAACATAAATTGAAGAAAGAGTATTTTCACAAAACCCAGCACTAATGTATTATTGAACATTAAAAATATTTTTTTAAAAAAGCACTCTATGATCTCCATGTTTGTTGGAACCCTTTCAGCATTCTCCTGTTCAATTTCTCATGGTTCTGTAAAGTACCTTCAGTATCTGTGGGATTGTAAAACCTCAATTTCTGCTATTGCCCCACTGTTCTAACCTGCAACATATTTAATAACCATAGCAATTCCAGAATACAAAGCAAAAACAAATGTAGTCAGAAACTTAATCTTAATCTAACCCAGACCATTGAAAAAATGCTGAACAAGACCAGAGTAAACAGCTTTGAAAGAAAGAAACATTAGTTCCCAGGATATTCTCAGTTATATCTTTTTATGCTTTATTTTCGTTTGCTAATAAGCTTGATGCTTCCCAGACATGTCTAATTAAGCTGTATTATAAATATGATCCATAATTATTGTAACCTTCCAGGATCAAAATTATTGGAATTGTGCTTAGGTATTTTGAGTTCAGTCAATCACCCTCAGGATAATTTCCAACAAGGTTATAAAGCAGGATTCTGCCATAACCAAATTCGAGCATTTTATTTAAAAAGTAAATTTGCAAGAAAAGGAACATTACTGTGTCAGTAAAGGTAAAATTGAGATGATTCAGATTTCCCTCTCCCCTCTGCTAAAGGTTTGTGCAATGATTTGTACTCAGCCCAGATGCCAGCTCACTGAGCAGAAAGATAGTGTCAGAGAGAGAGAGATGGTGGTTGCTGAGTGTGAATCCACCTGACTTGAGTTCTCAATCTCCAATTTCCACTTGCCAAATCCCAATATATGTATTTGACCCTTCCCTGAACATTATCCTAATACTATTCTGCTTTGGTTATTGTAATCCCCACCTTAAGACTAATGCTCACTCCCAAACTCTCTCAGTGTCATATACAAACACTGGCAATTGTAAGCCATCCAGTTCTTACGTTTTGCACTTAGTGGGAGAGGGTGGCGTGAAGGTAATGTCACTGGTGGAATTGGCCTGTACACTCCTGCTTTCTGGTTTCCTCCCTTTTGAATAAAAGTGTTACATTTCCTATCCTCCAATCTAATGGGACCATCCCTGAATCAAGGGAGTTTTGGAAAATTAAATGAATGATTCAATTATGTCGCTAGCCACTTCCTTTTAAGATTCCAGGATGAAGTCCACCAGGACACTCAATGCCACTTCTCTAATGATTGTCATTTCCAGAATTCCTCCTTCCTTTAGTTCTAGTTGAGACTTTAATATGTTTGGCCCCTTTTATTAATAAGGCTCTCACAACTGTAATTCAAATGAAGAAGAAATGGCAAGACAGAAGCTGAAATGAGGAAAGAAGCTTTTGGGATTAAATAATGAGTTGCTGTATTCATAGAGGAGGAAGAGGGAAATATATCAACATTGGGAAACAATTACTATTAACACATTACCAGCATTCACAATGTTCCAGCTCAGCTGTGTACAGCTGTAGCATATCCAGCAGAATGTCACAGCAGAATCTAGAACAGACTATGCACTACAACAAACAGTCCGTGCACAACAAAGTGAAAGGACAATGGGCCATTATTTAGGAGTGATAAAAATACTAGAGATGGTCAATCAACAGCTGTTTCACTAAAATTGACGTAGAGAGCCATGACAGCATGATGTGGTAGAATCACTGGTGAAGAAGGGAAAGATTGTAGGTTAAAGTGAAATTGTTGAGGTGTTTGGGATCCATGTGGCTGTAAAGCTGGGTGTAAGGACCAGTACTGGAATAACAGCTGCAGCACTAACATGAAAGAAAAAATACTTATATTGTTTTAGAGGATTTGATTTCCTCCCATGTTGCATTAAATCCTCAGATGGCAAGACGTTGACCCCAGAAATAAAACATTCCTAAGGTGTTTTGCCATGCTGCATTCAAATAGTTATGGCAAATTTGGAAGGATAACTGTTTAAGCAGGAATCCCTTAACATTCGAGTAAAATGCACAGTTGTCAGCTCAGCTTGGGAGAAGCCTTTGTATCTTCCATAAAGGAGGTGTACAAGCTGGACCTAACCATCACAGAGGAGAACAAAACAAATTCAAGGACCAGTTTCATTAAGAGTTTTCAAAATTTGTGTAAAATGTATAAGGTGTTGTAGAGACTTGGAGTCATTTAGCACCAAACAGGCCCTTCAGCCCAACTTGTCCATGCCAACTAGGTTTCCTAAACTAAACTAATCCCATATTTCTGCATTTCTTCCATATCATTCTAAACCTTTCTTATCCATGAACCTGTTCAAATGTCTTTTGTAATTGTATCAGCCTCTACCACTTCCTCCGGCAGCTTGTTCGTTATATGTACCACCATCTATGTGAACAAGTTGCCCCGAGAGCCCTTTTAAATCACTCCCTCTCTCACCTTAAACCTATGCCCTCTAGTTTTGAACTCCCCTACCCTGGCGAAAAGACGTTGGCTATTCACCTTGTCTCTGCCCTCTGATTTTATAAACTACTGTAAGGTCATCCCTCCGTCTCCTCCAGGGAAAAAAGTCCCAATCCATACAGCCTCTCTTTATAACCAAAATCTTCTAGTCTCAGTGTAAATCTTTTTTACATCCTTTCCAGTTTAATAACATATTTCCATTGGCAGAGCGACCAGGATTGTATGCAGTACTGCAAAAGTGTTCAATAAATTCCAGATCCTTTGCACAGTATTGTTGGATTTATTGCAATCCAGATTTTGAAAATTGTGGTGTGCCTTTCTTAAGAGATCAAAATAAATACAAAATTACAGCCCTGTTTCTCTTGGAGAACCGTCATTTTGAGAGTGCTATAAATGGAATGAGGGCTTTCCAGGCATGTCAATGTAAATCAAACATTACAATGTACTTTATGCTACATCTTTGCAGAAGTTGTCTTTGCTTTGAAAATACCAAGTAAGTGTTGATCTCAGTTGCTCTGGGATGCTCCATCCAGAGGAATTGTGAAATGTTTCATTGATAGCATTCAGAAAAGAGAATTTTGTCAGCACTGAACCTTTTGTTGAACTATCCAGTTGACTTTGACTACAGAACCAGAGGACACTAAAAACAAAAGAAGCATCAGGCAAGATTAGAGATTACGACAAATGTGTTTCCCGACACAGTGGAATAAGACCATAAGACATAGGAGGAGAAGTAAACTATTTTGTTCAGTAAGTCTGCTCTACCATTCAATATGATCATGCCTTTTTCCCCATAACCTAATTCCTGCACTGATTAAAATTCTATCTATCTTGGCTTTCAATATATTTAATGATCCAACCTCTGTGATAAAGAATTCAACAGATTCACTACCCTTCTCATCTTTATCTAAACAGAACAACCAAATTACTCGCAGATTATGCCCTCTGGCTTCCACTCTCTCATAAGGGGAAACAATCTTTCCACAACTGTGCATCTACCATGTCAAGCTCCCTCAGAATCTTATATGTTTCAGTAAAGTCACCTCTCATTCTTCAAAACTCCAAGAACTATTAAGCTCAACTTACTCAACCTCTCCTCACAAGAAAATCCCTCCATACCCAGAAACAGCCTAGTGAGCCTTCTTGGGGCTGCCTCCAATACTTGTACATCTTTTCTTACATTAAGGGACCAAACTATTCTCAAAATTCT
>NC_057714.1:65249455-65298300 GCF_004010195.1 Chiloscyllium plagiosum
AGGTGGTAGGAGCAGACATATTAGCAAAGTTTAATGGGCATTTGAACAGGCACATGAATACGTAGGGAATAGTAGGATATTCACCATGTGCAGACTGATAGGATGAGTTTAGAATGGCATCATAGTTGGCATAGACATGGTGGGCCGATGGGCCTGTTCCTGTGATGTACTGTTCTATATTCTATATTTTAACATACATCATGCGTACAATGGTGCTGATTTTGTAATATATACTGTTATAGTAGCAGAAGGTGGACCCACTGACCCATAAAAAAATTCTAGCAGTGGTGAGCTTTTGAAGAAATCTTTGTTTCCACTAAAAATCATAGTAATACATGAGAAGAAAAAGAAAAGATGTGGTATTCTGAAAATCATGTAACTTTAAACATCCAGCGATATGAAAGCACTCAAAACCCATCAGCTTCTGGTAACGCAGCAGTCAGCAGTTCAAAAGACTGGATAACTGTACCAATTCAATCTGTAGAAGCCCAAAACAGCCAAAAGTCTTGTGTAGTTGATGGAGTCTTACCACAGCTACTAGGGGAAAAACACCAATCATAAACCCAGGATAAAACCATCAATATTAGACACTTGTAGTCAGTACGATCTATGACTGGAATGTGAAATTCTTACATTTAAGGAAAAATTCTAGATTGAGAAGCTAAAGAAAAGCCTAAGCGCTATACTTAGTCAGTAAGCATTTCCAAACAATGTGCAAAAATGTTAAAAAAAACCCTTGGACCACTGAATTACTAATGCTTACTTGCACAAAGAGGTTAACACTTTACAGCAAGCACATTGGGAAGAAGTTTCAGACGACTAAACATACCTTCTTTTGATTACATATCCTTCTATGATGATGAACCACCTTTGAAAGATGCAACTCAACTATTCCTTGGGTAATAGATGACTCATTTGAACTAGATATGACAGAGATCCTACAGGTTCATAACAATCTAACTAATACCAAAGTTGACACTGGTATGAGTAGTATCTGAAATCAGTGAAGGAGAATGAAACTATAACCTTCTGCCATGATACAGGCAGCACACTGCTTAAGATTAACTTCTCAAGAGTCCTTGAGAGTCCTCAAGAAATACAGACACCAATTTTATGTGGAGTAGTTATACACCATCAAAAACCAACATTTCTCACTTCTGAGCAGAAAAGTATACTTTGCTCTTAAAATTCTACAGGATGTTGAACAATCTCAATCAGCTAAAAAAAAAGTGATCAACATAACTCTACTCAACTAGAATACTTCATAGGTTTCAAAAGAATTTTCACAAAATGCAAAAGAAAATATTCACCACTTGAGTTTAATTACATTGGGGTGTGACAACTCTTCACAATTGACAGGTTAGGAGATATTACCGATTTTACATATTTTGAGAAATTGTTAATTTGTCTTCCAGCTACAGATGTATCTTTAAAATCTGATCATCAGACATCCTGGACATCACAACAATCTTGAGTTAATAGTAGACTCATAATGTAGTCAGATCAGCTGTTTAGAAAAGCTCACCAAAACAGCACATTCAGCGTTACTGTCTGTGACTGAACCTGATTAAATGATGATGTTATCCAGAATAATATGATTAAGAATAAAGTAATCATATCAAGTCTGCCTTGTTACAATGTCAAAAGGAGAAGTTTGCTTGGTTTAGGAATATAATTACCTTCTCTGAGAAAATTTGAGAAAACTTAGATCCTCCAAGAGAAGCAAACCTTTGCCAGTGACATTGATGCCAGAGAACACCCCTCAAAGGGCATTCAGTAAATCAAAGATGCAGCAAGTTACAGTACAGTAACAAACTGCATCTGAATGCCTCATCCTCAAGCAACAGGTTTCCAATCAAACCAAGTTGTCAGCTATTTATAAACTCAGAGGCTTTTAGGAAGATGAGGTGGTGATAAGTCTACTTATTTGAAACAACTGCATAAAGAAGTTAGTAAGTAGAAAATAATTAGAAAATAAAAACTTGAGCAGAAATATTATATAGGACAGCAGTACCTGAAAGGGTTAACTGCAGCATGAGATAAGCTCCACCTATTAGGATAGAAAGGACTATTGGTAAGAGGAGTCACTGTATGGTACTAATATACAAGCTAACAGTAACACTAACAAGACGGATTGGTGGCAGTGAATCTGCCATTTCAGATGGATTGAATGGACCACAACAGATACCATCAGCTGCGAGGATTTTGTGAGATGTACCAGCATGTTCATCTCTTAGGTGGGTTCTCATATCCTACTATTTATCTTGAAGAATTGGAGAAGTGTGTCTCTAGACCCCTTACTTCTCCTCTTGACTTACTAAGTTTTCCAATTTGGTATTGCTGTTGTTGAAAACCCAAAAAATTCTCCTTGAACTGCAGTTTCATCTGCAAAGACATCAGCAGGAGCAAAAGCTTCTTGAAGAAACATCATCATTCAATCTGGCACTCACAGCTATCAGCTGTCATTGTGTGTACTTTGAAGCATAGCATAGATTGGGATCAGCACATAATGAATTACTGGGCACAAGTGGGGCTGCAGCCAGGCCATGCAGGGAGGATGTGGCAGCTGCCTCATAGGCAAGGGCATAGATGAGGTTGCTTCAGAAGACTTAGATCAGGAGCAGTGTACAAATCGAAGCTGATGAACATGTACACAGGTGCATTTACCAGCCCTCCATTTACACGGCCTGTTGCTGTGGAAAGACTGCCACATCATCAAAGGCCCCTCCCACCCTGGTAATACTCTCCTACAACCTCTTCCATCAGGCAGAAGATACAGATGCCTGAACACACGCACCAGCAGATTCAGGAACAGCTTCTTTCCTGCTGTTATTAGACTGACAAATGGTCTCTCTAAATTCAAATAGTGCTGATCTTGCTCATGTTGATCTTGCCTAGCCCTGTGCAATGTAACTTGCATGCCTCTGTCTAGTTTTCTTTTCACCCTATAATCTGTATGTCCTTGCTTACTATGATCTGCCTGTACTGCTCATAAATAAAGCTTTTCACTGTACTTAAGTACATGTGACTATAATTCAATAAAATCAAATCAAATCCACACAGCCACCCATTCCAGCCAAGGTTTATGCAGGGGTCAGGCTTCAATTTGATTTGGCACTGAGCTTGGAGCCAATCCTTTCCCGAATGGAAGTCATGGGCATGTGCAGAGCTGGCATGGTGCAGCGTCTGATTGTCAATGTTTCCATTCAATTGGAGCATCGGCAGCAGCTACCTAGTCTCTCAGTGTAGCAGTGGAAGCTCAGACAAAGAACATGAGAGACATTTTTGAAGCTTAGCCATCATGCCAGCAAATTCCAGCTTTCAAAGGAGAACACCTACAGCCTCTTACAGTAAACCAGCAACCTGTATTCCAGTAGATTACTAGGATTACTGAGGCACCGCACTGGGAAGTGCCAGTGGCTTCATGGAGCTCTGAACCTGATGTCCTCTCTCAGGGACAGCATTTGTGCTCTCATGGCAGCCATTCTACCAGTGCGCCTGCTGCTCCTTGTCAGCCAACTATTTCAAACAGCTACGGGTAGTGCAGTCCAAATTTGGACTTGAGGCCCAGAGCTGCACAAGATCATCCTGCAAAGCTGTCCCTATTGAAAGACAACAACCACGCTGCAGCGATTAGTGAAAGGAGATCTGGGTGAGGCAAAGGTATTTGGAGGGCATAAAGGGAAAGAATAAGGTTGACTAGTCCAGTTTTTAAAATAAAATTTTGCAAATATTGGTGTTTAAAGTGGTTATGAAATTATTTTCAGTGCTGTGTTTACTTCAGAGTTATAGCTAGGTGGATGCCATGATTATTCCCAGTGGAAACTTTAGAAGATCTGTTGTCAGACCAGATGCTCCCTTACAATCCATTCAGAATGAATGCATCCCAAAGGTTCCTCCTCCCTCCTCCTCATTTTTCTTATCCCTATCCTTTTCGTCTTCCTCCTCTGCTTTTCCCAAGGACCACACTGACAATCTGGTGTTGAGAACTGTACACTCATTGAACTGAGATGGTGGAGAATGCAGCATTACGAGTCTGGAGGCACACTCCATTGAGGACTGTTGGGCTTTCCCTGAGCAGTCCACCAATGGAAGCATGGTCAGGTGGTGGAGCAATATTGTGCAGCAACTAACCCTGATCTGACGGGGTGCTGAAATACTCTGGTAGATGTTGACTGCCTCAGGATGAAAGCACACACAGAGTGGCAGGCATTCAGCAATGAGAAACACAGGGTTTTAGCCAGACAGTACTTTGCCTCGAAGGGAGTGCTATCTCTCTCTGGGCAGTTCTGGTATATTTCTGCGTTTGGATGTAGTACCTTGTGCAAGCAGGCTGCGGCTTCCTGCACCATTGCAAATTCTGACACCCTGATAAAACCATGTTCCTTCTTTCCAGTTAGAGGGATGACTGCAGAATCTCTCTCCTGGTAAACAATCCCTCCTTTACCTCAGCAGCTGCTTTCCAGTGAATTGCCAATGTTGCCAGCTCCAGGATAGCAGCTCCTTACCTAGGAATGGAGGGCCAAACCTGATGGAAATTAGGAGCTGTGTCCTTGCCTGCAAAAACAGATCCTGGTAGAGGAAGGAGGTGGCATAGTTCGGGGACTGCTTCCTTGGTCAACGTGGCTGTCTTAGACCATGTTCTGAAGTAGAAGTAGATGTTTTCCCTGAATGTATTAGGGTGAGTATAGTCTTCAATTCAGACCTCTCCTCCTCTTTCTTCTTTGACTCTCTAACTTCGCACCCTTATGGTGCTCCAGCTGAAGAGAGATTGCAATTATAATCTCCATTTGAACTGCCAGGCCTTCTGCTAACAGATCATCAAAGTCCTGCGCTCCTTGTAAAATCAAACACCAGGCTCTTCCAGCACCTTTTCTGAACTCCTCAACAACACTGAGCTCTGTACTTCTACTCACCCAGCAATAGGCAATCAGAAACACCCCAGCTGAAGGTTCCCTGCCACTTCCTTCCAATAGTCCTGGTGAGTTTTCAATTTGAGAGTAGTAATATAACCTACAAAGTCCAAAAGGGCAGATCAGATGGCAAACCTTAATTTAACACTGAATAACATTACATTTTGCTCATGATAGACCACAGTCATGTTCACACAGGTATGGCAGACCAGAAATGGCAAAAGGAATTCAGCCTCCATTTTCATTCCTCAGCATTTCCATTATGTCTACACCAGCAAAACCATAGGGCTGACATTTGCAGTCATGCTTGGATGCAATTTGTAGCATTACTAAGGGCTATTTCACTGCTATGAAGAGCAGTGGTCTCTATCAATAAATCCTGTATGCTTTTCCAAGTTCTTAGTATTAGCTCTGCTATTCTCAATAGTTTATGTAGTTGAAACCCCAGTCTGTCTAGTCAACTCCATATAAAATTATACCATTTAGTTTATATTGTCACTTTTCTTCTTTCTGATCAAAATGTACCACTTTATTTCTCTGCATGAAATTTCATCTATCAACTGTCTTTCCATTTCCACTGCCCATCTATATTGTTCTCTTCTGTTCTCTTCCTTACTATTAACTACATCTTGAATTTGTGTCATCTACACATTGAAATTATACCATTTATATTCAACTTCAGATCATTAATATATATTGAAAAGGACAGAGCTTCTAATACTGACCCTTGGGGCACACCATTTTCAGCTTCCCTCAAGTCTGAAAAACAACAATTTAATACTAATTGACGCTTACTGCCTCTGGACCAATTTCAGTTCCACACAATTACTGCTCCGACAGCCCCATGGGCTTCAATTCATAATTTTCTGTTTACCGTCTACATCTTGTTCTCATTTCTAGAATCATTTTGCTTCCCCCAATGGCCTTCTGATTTGCTTCTGAAGGTGGTTGTATTCATCCCAATGTGTTTCTTTATCTTTGTCTCTGCAGGATTTGCTGAGCTACTTTTTCATCTCTCCATCAATTGTTTTGTTGATCTGATTATGCTCAAGGTTATTCAGTCTATGCCTTTTTATTCTAGGTATGCGTCCTTAACAATATGCCTTCAAAGATGCAGTATTTCAATTGCTGTTAGCTGAGAAATTCTTAAACAATAGACCTCAGTCAGTTTCTCTCTGTATTTCCTTGATCTTCTTTGAGAAGCTGTCTGAATCACTGCTCAGAGGCAAAACTTATTTTACAGCTGGTCAGTAATTGAGATACAACTGAATCCTCAGACAAAGAACGTTTTCACTAACATCAATATATACTTCTTGTAATTTAATTTTTCCAATGGAAAAAGCTGATGTTTCAGAATTTTCATCAACAAGAATAATTGCAATTTTGATTTCCAAAACAAGCAATGCATACATGTCCCATTTACATCTGGCACCTCTTTTTAAAAAAAACACTTTCAATTTTTTCAAACTTTTGGTATCTGTGCAGCATATATGTTGGTTGATTGTCCTAAGCTCGAGATCACTTCATTCAAAACTTCCCGGTATTATTAGAAAATTATTCTTAAATAAACAAACTATAACATTGGATTGTGCTTGTGTCACCAGTTTTATTCATCATTCTTTTAAGTGTAGTTCCTTTATTAAGTGTAGCAAATATTTTAACATGTGGTGAAATGTAAAACTGTATTAAGTAATAGTTGAAGTTTAGCCTTCTTTTGGGAATTGCAGGCATAAGCTTTGTAAGTAGCTGTTGGTTTAGATATGTTTCAAATTATGGACAGGAAATCCCTGGTGTCAAAACAGTACTGTTTGCCTCAAGAAGAAATTTTTCACAAAGATAAAAAGACATTCAGAAAAGTAAAGAAGTGCCTTCCTTTTCTCTTTATACATATTAATAATGTGGACTGAATATTACTTTTAACACCCAAACAAAGAGACATAGATGCCACTCTCAAAAGGGTTGATGTGGTGGAATTCAGGGACATTGAACATTTTATCAGACATTGCGGTGGATAAGAAACTTCATGAAGAGACTAAACATTTCTGTAACTATTCCAGTTTTCAATGTGCTTCCATCAGCCGCAAAACTTCTTTATGTATTTTGTAAATATCTGGAGGGGAGGAAGGGAGACATTTACAGTAGAAATGTTTGCTAATGATTGCATTGTTCAACAAATCTGTAACTCAGATACTGCAGCGGTCTATGTCCAAGCAATAAAAGCTATGGAAAAAAAGTCAGGCTTCACCTGATAAGTGGCAAATATATTCATGCCACACAAGTGCCAGGCAATGACCATTTTCAATACAAAAGAATATAACCATCTGACCGTGACATTTTAATGGCAGTACCATTACAGAACCTCCCACCATCAACATCTTCAGAGTTAATATTAGCCAGCAACTGATCTAGAATTGATTTGAAACTCCTTACCAGGGAGTGTTATGGGGTCAGAGTCCTTGTGTATATTTAAGGCTGAGATAGGTTCGTGATCAGGAGGGGAATCAAGGGTTACAAGTATATGGCAAGAAAGTGGGCATGGGGAGTGACAGATCAGCCATGATTCTATTGAATGGCGAGCAGACATGAGGGGCCAAATGGCTTACACCTGTTCTTATTTCTTATGGTTTTGTCAATGTCTCCACCACCAGTGCACAGTGGCAATAATGTGTACTCTCTGAAAGCTGCCCTGCAGCAACACATCAAGACTCCTTTCACAACAGCTTCTCAATCCTTGACAACTACCATCAAGATGGACAGGAGCAGGTCTATTGGAACACAATTAGCTGCAAGTTACCCTCCAAGCTGTCACCATTCTGACTTGTAACTATATCACTGTTCCTTCACTGTCACTAGGTCAAATTTCTTGAGCTCATTTTGTTACAACACTGAGGGTGTCCACTACCCTCCAGGGATTGCAGCAGTTCAAGAATTGAACCACCAACTTCTCAAGGGCAAATAGGCATAGGTAACTAATTCTGGCCTCACCAATGATCCTCGCATCTCATGAAAGAATTTTAAAAATGATAGTAGACCTTATTTACTATTAGGAAAGTGATCAGTGACACTGAACCTATATAGAACCTTGAGTATTAAATTTAATATATAATAATGTATATATTGAAAATAATTTAGCGCAACATTATAAATCCAATATTCAACTCATCTTTCTATACTGAAATTGTAAAGAATTCTTTTGAGGAGGTTTCTGCCATAATTCAACAACAAACAGAAATTGACAATAAAACTGGTGCCAATTCAGGAAATAATATAAAACACCAGTGCTATTCATTAACCTAGATTTGCAAAAATGTTTCTTGCAAGGAATGTTCCAGGTTACTTTGAGCAATTGATGCCATGATAATTACCTGGCTACCTTTGCTGTTTTCTGCTGATTGATCAGAAGATAACAAGAGTGCATTTCATTCACCTGCTGAGCTGGACTTATTTCAAAAGAAAGCAGTCAAGACTGAAGTAATATCAACACCCACGTAACGAATGCTCAGGAACAGAGATAGTGCCAAGTATAACAAAATAGAGTAAGGAACAAACTTGCAGTAGACCATGTAAATAACAGACTGCCTTGTTGTTTGATTTCACTCAATCAATTACCATAACTGGGAGTGAAAAGTAACTGAATTAGTAATTTATCCAACTTAAACCAACTACATTCTGGCTTTCCAAAGAGAGAATCCATTAGATTACTGTACTGGATTGGGTTATGAATACGTACTGACAATAGCTGATAGTAACATAGTCTGTTCTTTGTATAGGTAACTGTAGTTAGATAACTGAATCATCAGTATATATTTGTTTAGTTAAGACTTAACACCGAGGTTAAGATATAGTTAATTGTAATATTCCTGAACAATGGTTTGTAACAACCCTGAACAGATTTTTACCCCATTTGTATTTATTCAAAAAACCATGAATTGGAAAGTTGAAGAACTGTTGAAATTAGAAAGGAAGATTACCACATGTATTTCTAAAATCAGAAAGCAAACCCAGCCGTTCTGTGTTATATACCTGTGTCCATTAGTAAATTATTTTTTACTATTTTGTAGAACCTTATTGTATAGAATCATAGAATCTTGCATTTTGGATTTCAACAATTATCTCTCTGTAAAAAAAAATATACTTCTGCTTCATTTGGATTTTGTACTTCAACAGGGGATTTCAAGATTGTCCAACAAATCGTATACAATGTCCCAGGTATGCTGCCCCTTTTGAATTATTCTGCTCATTGGAAAGTGGCTAATTGCCATATCATAACCATAATATATTAGGACTTAAGTTGTTTTCTATTCTTTAAGCAAATCAAAGTTATTTAAGGCAAATACTAAAACATATATTATCCAGCATGATCGTGTTTGCATGTGATATTTAAACTGACTAAAGTCATGTTTTGGAGATGCCAGTGTTGGACTGGGGTGTACGAAGTTGAAAACCACACAACACCAGGTTATAGTCCAATAGGTTTCATTGGAAGCACTAGCTTTCAGAGCTAGTGACAAACATCTGATGAAGGAGCAGCGCTCCAAAAGCTAGTGCTTCCAATGAAACCTGTTGGACTATAACCTGGTGTTGTGTAATTTAAAACTGATTAAAGATATTTAACATTTCCTGAACAATTGTAAAATTTAGTCTTACAAATTTTTTGGGTGTAAGAAATTTGCTTACTTCAAATAGAATGTACATTGTGTTGCTCTATCTGAAGAATCATAAGACCACACAAGCAATGACAAAAAGTAAAAGGCCTTTATAACCTTTCCTATACAAATGGTGATGCTTTACCCTTGCAATGTATGTAGTCTTCAACCATGTGATTCCCTGACAGAAAAAAAACATACATCTGGTTTAAAAGCAAACCCAGGGCAACTTGGGGGCAAGGAATCTATAAGATTCCTCACTGACTCACATAAGAATACAAAACAAGTGCAGGAAGTTACTCTGGTCATGATTTCTTGTATTCCAAATCTTTTGTAAGAATGAGCACTTCCAATACCCAGAACAGGACCCCTCTCATTTCAAGAATTCAATGAATTCATGTGCAACGCATGACCAACAGCCTGATGCTGAGGTCCATTATTCTGTGAGAAAAGAACTATCTCCTGAGATACAACCTGTGCACTGTCAAATTACATCCACTGGTTCTCCCTAACCTATTTCACTGGAATAAACCATAAATTTAAGCACAATCCTTTCCCATTATTATCCTATGAAACCCAAACAAATCATCCCAAGCCTATAAAATTAATAAAAAGAAATAATCTCAACACAGATACATGTGTGAAACCATGGTAACTGGTCTCCAAGTATATCCATCTACCTTCTGCCTACCTGCTTCCAATCAATTTCCACTCTTACTCTGTATGACACCATTAATATTTGAGGTTTGAGCTTGCAGTGAAGCCTATTATGTGGTAGCACGTCAAAAGCTTTTGGAAGTCTTAAGTAAGCAATTTCTACCAGGCTTTCCTCATCCATCATTTGGTCACTTCTTGAAATATTGCAATCAGGTTTTTTTAGACTTTATCTCCTTAT
Organism: Chiloscyllium plagiosum; assembly: GCF_004010195.1. Classification (NCBI taxonomy): domain Eukaryota; kingdom Metazoa; phylum Chordata; class Chondrichthyes; order Orectolobiformes; family Hemiscylliidae; genus Chiloscyllium; species Chiloscyllium plagiosum. Next base: position 65,259,910 of record NC_057714.1, read on the forward strand.
TGAAGCCATGTTGGATGTCCTCAATATGCCCCATCTATCTAAACAATCATATGATTTATCTTCAATGATTCTCTCAAACCTCTTTTCTATAGCTGATGTAAAACTAATTAGTAAAATTTACTAGTTACTCTGCCCATCTTGTCTCTTTTCTGAGAAATGGGTCTGCATTAAGCTCTGTCCACAATTCAGGAACTGTCCAAGAGTGCTATGAGCTGTTAGCCTTACAGGCAAGAGACTTTCAAAATATTTGATATTAACATAAACATTTATTAAGCTTGCATTCAAAAGTGTCCATCTCCAATGAACCATTAAGCTCAGATCCTATCTTCACTTTGAGGTGGACATACAGGATGCCAAATGTCCTGGGCAATAGTTATCCCTCAAACAACATCATGAAAACAATAGTTATTTATTCCATTGTTGTTTACTATATGCAACTTTGCTGCTGTTTTTACCCTTCATTGCATTAGCATCTTCACTTCAGAAGTAATTCAGTATTTGGAATTTCTTGAAGTTGAGAAAGACATAAAGGTCTTTTTTCTACTACATCATATCATTTTTGTATTCAGTTAGTAGTGAACTGTTTAGTTCTCAACACCTCTGTAATGATTGTTTTTTTGTCCACATTTACACATAGTCAGATTCCAACGGAAATGGGAACCTAAACCAGAAACTCACCTCTATTGTAGAAGATGAAGAGGACGTGCAGGAAGTGGATGAGACTACACCATTGTCACATATTTCTACCAGTGTCACATACTACAATCAATCCTTGAATTTTAACAAAACTACGAATACCAGCAATCTCCTAGCAGCTAATCAACAGCACCTCTCAGGCCGTATAGACTTCCGGTCTCCCATCAGGGGTTGTGGTGTCATGATCAGAAGCAGACAAGATCATGAATCGGTTAATATAAGGAGTGAGAAAAACAAAAACTTAAAACTGCACCTCTCTGCACTAAACTCATATGCTCCTCCTGATCTCAGTCCAAGGTACAACAAATTCAATATATTTCTTTATATTTTATTTTTGTGGTTACCAAAACGAGGGATTTCAAGGTAGGGGAGGAACACATTTCTCCCTGGGCACTCACTGCACCAAGGCACATAAGTGAACGCAAGTGGTAGTATTCGTATATAAACACAGTAGATTTGAATGGCTATCCTCTGCCTTTTTGTTTGCAACAGAGCAGGTGAACCTATTTGTTTCAAATTATTTATTAATCCCTCCATAAAATAACAGACAGAGCAAATCAAGTGAACATGACACATATTGGTGCATTAGTACGAAAACATAACAATGACACCAAATGGACTGCAGTGGTTCAAGAAGGCAGTCCACCACCACCTTCGCAAGGGCAACTAGGAATGGGCAATAAGTCAGTGAATGCCTCATCCCTGAATGACAATAAAAAAACTAAAAATAATATCTAAACTTAGAGGTTAAAATTTGCAACCAAAATGGACAGGAAATGAGGGCCTACCACAATTTCTCCATTATTTCCTGGGATGTTAGTATAGTTATCAATGCCAGTAATTTTTGCCCATTCATTATTTCCTTTGAGACAGTTTCTGATGAATCAGCTTTTTGAACCACTTCAGTACATTGGGTGGAAGTCAAGGCCTGACAAAACTAATCTGGGAGTGTATGTTTTCATTACGCCTACCGTCAAAGTGTCTATAGTTTTAAATTTTGAATATAGAATTAGAGAATCATGGAATTTTACAGGCTCCTGAAAGAGCTACCCAGCTAGTTCCATTTTTCAGCCTTGCCTCCATAGGCCTCTATTTTCATCACTTTCAAATATATATCCAGCTCTCTTTTGAAACCTCCTATGGAATCCATTTCCATCACTCTTCCAGACAGCATATTCCAAATCCGAACAGCTCTCTGAGTAAAGACGTTTCTCCTCATCTCAATCCAACCTCTTGATGAAAATCTTAAAATTATGACCCTTATTACTGACACATCAACTTCTGGAAACAGAATATGCTTTTTTATCCTGTCAAAATAGTTGTTAATTTTGAACGCTTCAATAACATTGCCTCTTAATCTTCTCAGCTCCCAGGAAAATAAGCCCAATTTTTCAAATCTTTCCTTGTATCTAAAATCCCTCACCATTCTAGTAAATCTCCTTTGCGCTCTCTCCAGAGCTTTAGCATCCTTCCTTAAATAAGACGCCTAGAACTGAAGATAATACTCCAAATATGGTCTGACCAATAATTTGTAGAGGTTAGCATCACTTTTGTACTCTATGCCTCTATTATAAACCCAAGGATCTGATAAACCTGAACAACTGTTTCAACTTGCCTGGCCACATTCATAGAATTATGCATATAAACTTAAGGTTTCTCTGCTCCAGGACTCCCCTCAAAGTTGTACCATTTAAGATAGGTGTACGATGGAAGTCCATACATTGATAGCATGATTATAAAACATAGAACAAATTGTATGTTAATATATCTTTCTCAATGACATTTTCTGTTAAATTTCTACTGCTATGGATTTTCAACATTTCTGAAATACCTGACTGTCTTAGCAGCCGATACTTCAGTTCAGCCTTCACAATTAAGCTACGATGAAGTTATCATTCTGTTTCATGGACAATTTCAATCAAATGTTGACTAACCACAGACCTTTATGATAATTCAGAAGTGTAACTTTAATATAGGCTTATAGCTGTTCATGTAGAAGTTTATTGAGAGAATGGACAGCAAGCAATTTCTTTTTACTGATATTGCCTAGGACTTCCTAGATTTGTCAAAAGTAGTTTTTTTAGATCTTGTTGTGACCAAATTAACTATAACATTTTGCCAAAAAACTACATTGCAGAAGTAATTAATTGGCTGTTCTCTCTATATTCAAAAGACTGGAGAACCCAGAAAATGCAGGACTTGAACAAACCCTTCATTGGCTAGTGATCAATATACACAGCCAAGGGCAAGAAAAACATCCTTGAAGCATTTGTGCTGTCAAGTCCCCTCAGGATTTTAATATTTGATTTTTCAATAAGATCATTTTTCTTAATTCCTCTGAATATAGGCCCAGCCTGTCTAAAATCCAAGGGACAAAAAAAAACTGCAGATGCTAGAATCCAAGGTACTCAAGTGGGAGGCTGGAAGAACACAGCAAGCCAGGCTGCGTCAGGAGGTGGAGAAGTCAACATTTCACATGTAAGCCATCTTCAGGACTGGGAGTGGATGTAAGGAGAGCTACAGATAGAGATGGCTGAGGGAGGGTCGTATGTGGGAGAAGGGCGGGATAGGGAGGCAGGAATAGGTGAACACAGGTAGAGGGTACAGCCTGGTTGGTCGATGGGAGGAATGAATCCAGTTGATACCCCAGCTCTCTTTACACCCATACCAGTCCTGAAGAAAGGTTACACCTGAAACGTTGACTTCTCCATCTCTTGCTGCTGCCTAGCTTACTGTGTTCTTCCAGCCTCCTGCTTGTCTACCTTATCAACCAAGGGAGGTAATGGCCTAGTGGTATTATTGCTGCCTGACCTACTGTGCTTTTCCAGCACCATACTGTCAACTCTGACCTCCAGCATCTGCAGTCCTCACTTTCCCCCAGATAATGTTCAACCCAAAGAGTTCAAATCCTACCATGGCAGATGGTAGAATTTGAATTCAATAGTTAAAAAATTCTGGAATTAAGAGTCTAACAATGACCATGAAACTATTGTCATAAAAACCCATCTCGTTCACTAATATCCTCTAGAGATGGAAACTGCCATCTTCACCTGGACTGGCCTACATGTGACTCCAGAACCACAGCACTTAACTGCCCTCTGGGCAACAAATGTTGTCTACCTAGTGATATTCTTATCCCGTGAATGCAGAAAGCAAACAAAATCTCCACAGAAGATGAGCCTCCTCCATTCCCTACACTCCAGGAATCAGTCAAGTAAACCTCCTTGGAATAGTTTTTAATGTATTTACATCCTTTCTTGAATAACAAATTCAAAACTATATACAGTACTCCAGTTGTGGCCTCAGCAGTACACTATACAACTGTAGTAATAAATCGAAAATTTTATATTCCATTTCCTTTGCAATGAAATACACCATTCCATTTTCTTTGCAAATCACTTGTTGTACCTGTGCACTACCTTTTTATGATTCATGTAAAGGATTCACATGGAGGGTTGCATCATTTGCGAACTATCTCTTTTTAAATACTATGCTGCTTTTCTTTTTTTTTACCAATGTGGATAAGTTCACATTTTTCCACATTATACTCCAGCTTCCAATTTTCTGCCATTCATTTAACTTATCTAAATCCCTTTGCAGACTCTTTATGTCCTTTTCACAACTTACTTTCCTCACTATGTTTCTGACATCGGCAGCTTTAGCAACCACACGTGGTCATTGGAATAAATTGTATTTAAATGGGCCCAATACTGATACTTGTGACACACCTCACATTGTGCCAACTCAAAAATGACCTATTAGTGCCCACTTTCTGCTTCCCATTAGCCAACCTATCCTCTAATCTTGCATTGTCATCTGCACTACCTACTCATTCTGGACACTTCCCCATTTGCACCAAAAGTTACAGTTGAGCCACCCAAATTCATCTCCCATAATAGCTGCCTCTGTCTCATTCAAAGAGGAAAACAGCCCACAATAAGGAATTAAGAATCAAGACAGGTGTGGGCTGCCTCACATTCATGTTCCTCGCCCCTTATACAGAGATTATCTTGATGCTGACTGACTGTGTCTAAGCCCTTCAACTGATACAGAGGCTGACCTTGACTCTTGAGTGAAGACTATCTCCCTTGATTTGACTGATGACAGCTCACAACTATTTCAAACTACCTGGCTTTGTGTCTGTGCTAAATGACATGGGAATACCACACTACTGTCAGCCTGGTATCTCTGGCTCAGAGGGTAAAAAGGAAAGCAATGCAAGGCAGAGATGCTGCAAGCATCCAAGAAACCTTAGAGCGAGCAACTGCTATGACAGCAAACAAACAGACCAGACATGCAATCTATGAGCTGGTGCATGTCCCCGAGCACGGTGTCCTTGCAGTAGCATTGCAATGATTGTTGCTGATGTGGTTTGATGAGCAGAAACATACTGTAACTGAGAGGTGCCATGAGAGTTCCGAGGTGTTGGCATATTTTGAATGTCAATGTCAATGCACATGGGGTGCATGGTACATACCTTGGAGTCTTTGGCGAGCTTTAGTCGCCAAATGTTCCTGCTGACTTCCATGGCAAGAATTCTCAACGTATCGCTTGTTTGGCTTTGGTAAAATAGAAAGCTGAATATTGATAAGGTGAGTTATGGCATTAATGAAGCATTTATAAAGTTATAATTCCCCCTTCATGGCAACTCACTGAAGTTATCGTCAAGCCACTCAGCAAATACGTAGAAGTTGTAGCAAGTGCTACTGACGTGAGATAGGCCTTGCTGGATGCTCTGTGTGATTCTGTCTCCAATCTTGTTCTAGCCCACATCGATCAGGCCCCTATAAGATTGCACCCAAGTGCGAATTAACCCTTTTGGGTTAATTAGCTGAATTCAAATTTCCCCAGCTGTCATGGTGGGATTTGAACTCCAGTTTAAATATGGATATGAGTCCAGGTCTCTAGATCGCAAGTCAATTGACATTATCACTACTTCCATTCGTAGTAGAAATCCTGCTTCTTTCTTCCAATAGAAGGAAAGTATAATTCAGAATTACAAGCTACAGAATGTACACTTACACAAAAACAAAATATATTCAATACACTTCTGCCACACACACCTATAAAGTTTAATCAAAGTTGGAATGAGTGATTCTTAAATATGAATAACATTTTGCAAAATGGTCTAATGCGCTGGAAATGGGCTTTGTACATTATGTGTTAAGAGTCTGTTAAGCAGTGTCTGTCTTTCAGCAGGAACATAAATAAAACTTTTTGAAGTAATTGGTTTCCCTTGCTAATTTAAGCAGATAATTTTGATGCAGTTCAGTAGTGAAGGATGACTTAGTCTAGATAAACAGTAACTGTTAATCACTCCACTTGGATTTGATGCACAAACACAGGAGCTGGACCTTTAAATATTATTTTGCACACACAAATTAGATGATTCATATTTGCATCTGTACATTAACACAACTAAATGTTTAATTGTTATAGAATTGTCGATGGCATTGAAGATGAAAAAAGTTCAATAGGAAACCAGAGATTTGAGTTTTGCACTGAAAATACAGGACAAGAATCATTCAGACTTACACATGCAAAAGGTAATATTTGTCATGTTTATACTTGAACCAACATAAAATTATTACCCTATTATGTTTGAATATTATTAAAAATTGTCCTCTGATGTGTAGATGAGAGCAGATCATCCTGATCCTCCTTTCATCTGAGATCCACATGTCCACAATATCAACAATGATGAGTTCTTAACAAGATTCAGGGAAGTCTTCACTATTACTTGAAGGGGAACCCTTGCCGCTGCTGTGGATGGTATATCACCAGAGACTGTCAGATGTCTTCTATTTAAATTAAGTCAGGTTCAAGATGTGCAACCTGGCAGACACTCAGAATGAGTTTTGGAAGTGCCAGCTTCCTATCACACATTTGGTGGGGCTCTTGCCAGATACTGTAGTGTATCTATGTTTGTTTTTAAAAAAATGAACATCAAATCTGTCTTTTAAGTTACATAGTGACATTTTAAGTGTGAGCAGGGTTTGGTTGAGTGGGGTCAAAAAGCACCAAACACAGTGAACGTTAGCAGCATGACTCCCAACTAATTTTAGTTCCTGGTCACCTGAAGTGAGTGGATATCAGCTCTGATCAGAGAACTTAAACAGGGATTTCGGCATCAGTGAGCTGTCAGCCTGACACCCCAGGAAAAGCATTAAAACCTTCAAAAAATTGCTTCATTAGATCCCTTATTCCTTTCTGTACCACGGTTTCCCCATTTGAACCAGAGTTAAGATTGCACTTCGGGGCCTTAAGAGATCATCAGACCCAAGCTGTGCATTTCAAGAGATACCCATCAGTTGTGAAGTGATTGCCTTTGTCGCTTCCTCAAAAGAGTAGACTGAGATCAGAATTAACAAGAAGCAGGTGATGAATTGATGAGTAAGTGAGATAGATAATTTAACTGCTTACTCACCTAGTTTCCAATTCTCCTCCCACCCCCTCCAAAATCCTATGATTTTGTTAAATTCTTCTGAATAATATTTTTTTAAATGCTAGCATTTTCAAGTAATTAAAATTGCTTCTCTAACAATAATCGTCAGTACTTTGTACAGTTGAACTGGAGGACAACTGGAATTTGTAAATTCCTATTGAATGTTCACAGACCTTGACCAAGTTACACCTGCCATGCTGGCTGCTAAAGCTGAAGAAACAAAGCAGCAAATAAAAAAGCTGAATGATGAGGTATGGATAATTATTATTAACTCAAACTGAAAAACATAATTCAGCATGAAATAGCAAAAACACAATTCTTACAGACAGGATTACATTTGAAAATATTTAAATGTTTGAGCGATAGGGAGGGGATGAATAATTTGAGCTATACGGAGAGGCTGAATAGGCTGGGGCTGTTTATCCCTGGAGTGTCAGAGGAAAAAGAGTGACCTTGCAGAGGTTTATAAAATCATGAGGGGCATGCATAGGGTGAATGGCCAAGGTTGAGAGTGTGTTGCTGGAAAAGCACGGCAGGTCAGGCAGCATCCGAGGAGCAGGAAAATTGACGTTTAGGGCCAGAGCCCTTCATCAGGAATAGCCAAAGTCTTTTTCCCAGGGTAGGGGAGTCCAAAACTAGAAGACATAGATATAAGGTGAGAGGGGAAAGATTTAAAAGATACCTTAGGGGCAACTTTGTCACACAGAGGGTGGTGCATGTATGGAATAAGTCATTAGAGGAAGTGATGGAGGCTGGTACAATTACCATATTTGAAAGAGATCTAGATGGGTATATGAATGAGAAGGATTTAGAGGGATATGGGCCAAATGCTGGCAAAAGGGACTAGATTACTACAGGATATCTGATCGGCATGGACAAGTTGAACTGAAGGATCTGTTTCCATGTTGTTTGACTGTACAAGAGATCACTCTTGACTGTATAAAATATTATTCTGCATGTATTTGTAGGTGTCCAATATGAAAAGCATATCCTAGATCTATGGGGATATGTTATTTCACTACTTCTGGAAAGTTTAAGCATAGGTCAGTAATAACCAAAGATTAGGAACCCTCAATTGTATGTCAGATCTTCGCTGAAATTTACCCAATTTATTCAGCCATTACTTGCACTGTTAACTTTGTTGGAGAAAATAAACTTATTTTTGAAAGTAACAGAAAAATGACATTGTTTCCTTGTCAAACTAGGCTTTTGCAATTCCCATATATAACTGTCCACAAATTTTGTCCTCAGGCTACTTACATCTTAGCTAGATTTTGGCATCATCCATTTAAGGACCATCGCATTAACTACTTCTGATGTGCTCCTCAGAGTTTTGTCTCCCCGATATTTTATTTTTACTTTAGAACATTACAATCAAATGAAATGCCAAAAATTACCAGTCATATTTGTGACAGTCTATATTTAAATCCAGTAGCCAAAATGAAACTGGCATAAAGTGCAGCTTATGTCAGCTTAACTGATTGTACTTATAAAAACATGTAAATGAAAACTTAATAGCTTACTGTATACATTTTTATAATTTATTTTTGTGCTACAGTTATATAGAATGTACCAAAAGTATGCCTCTTTCCATGAGTAACCATGAATCTATTTATAATAGACTTATAATAGAAACCTGAGCAGGTTTGTGTCGCTCTGCTGAATCTCCACAGTTTGCACCCCCATCCAGATTGGCACTGAGGACACTAATTTCGAGCAGCTGATGGTGAGCATATTGGACGAGCGGGATAAGCTGATGGAAACCCTGCGAGTGATGCAGGAAGCATTGTCCCTCACTCAGGAGAGGTAGAAGATAAAGTTAAAGTCTTATAGTTGTAAAAAGGAATGCACAAAGAGTCTTTGGAACTCTTTTCGCTAGGAAACAGTGGAGGCCAAGTTATTACTACTGTTATGATAGAGGTAGTTAGATGCTTTAATAACAAGGGATTAAAGGTCAGCAGTACTAGATGGGAATTGAAATTGAGACCACAATCAAATCAGCCATAATTTGATATAATGGTAGAGTAGGTTGAAGGGACTGAATATTTGTATGCACATGGTTTTTGAGGAAATGTATTTATTAAGTTGTTGCTCTTAAATTAACATGACATATATGTTATTCTTTTTGACCACTTTCCCTTTATCCATCCTTGAGTGCTTGTGGTAATTGGCTTTCTAACCTGTTTTATAACTAAGGTAGGAAGCAATGGGATCATCAAAGAGGGAGTTGTGAGATACTGGTTGTTTGGTGGAAGGTCTGCTCAGTGCCAGTGGCATTGCTTAGATGAGCTTGAATACTGGTTATTACATTTTCTGGTGACATGGATCCTCATCTGAGGTCTAACCTAAAGCAGAATAAGCAGCACCCTTCCTGATGTGTCCTGATGTGTTAGAGCTGAAGTATAGAAAATAATATCTCATGAAAAGTTCTGTGGACAAACATTCTCCCATTCAAGGGGAAGAAGGGAGTCAGGGGAGTATATTTATCAACATATTCTTCTGGGATTGATTCAGCCCCATTGCTGTTTCCACTGCCTAATTTCAGGAAGCCAATGGACTCAATATTAAAGTCAAAAGTACATTGAAATATTGCTCTAATTGAGTGATTTACATAGAGTAATTACAAATTTGTTACTCCTAATGTGTCACAGCCTAACATACTCAAGTGAAATGTAGGAACCAGCAAGGTGAAGTTGAGTTCCCAATGTGCTGTAGTTTTCTGTAGTTTTAACCATCAAATCAAGTCACCCAAGCCCAGTTGATTCTCCAAGGTAAAATTTAGTTCAATAATTTTTCAAAAACAGAACTAGAGAAGCATATGCTGAGCCCTTGAACTGGAACCTTCTGATATTTTGAGCAACTGTAACAGATGCTACTCCAGCAGAGTCCTACTGGAATCACATATTGCTAACTTCACAAATGCATTTTCATAAGGCTAAATTTATCACAGGTTTGCAGCTAAATCTATACTAACCCTGACCATTGCTGCTAAGAGTCTCATATTCATGGTCATGGGTTTTGTTTTCAAAATGCAATGATTAAAACAGGTATTTATTCCAACATGCATCAATAGCAGAGCAATGCTCATTGACGCATTTAGCAGAGATCAGAGATTCCACTATGAGAAGAAGATACAACATTCAGATTATTGTCTTGCATTTAATTTAGTCACATTAAAAATACATTTATGCTATTGCCAACAAGGGGAATAAAATTGCTGCATAAGAATAACATAACCAATGGACCATGTATATCTTCAATAAAAGTTTTCAATGGCAAGTGAGGTTTTAAATTTCTCAGTAAATTTTGTTATGAAGGTGACATCTGAAAATGAGAACAGCCTTGGATACAAGGCTGTAATTATCAAAAACATTTCCAGTTCCATGGTGTATAACAAGCACATTTAAAAGGAAATGTGACAGCACTTGAAAGAAGAAAGCAGTCAAGTTTTTTCTTAGAAATGCTCATGAGGAACATTTTTAATATCTGTGACAGTAAATTTAAACTTTGAGTTAGAATCTGAGTATAGTTCCTCACTAAATAAAACAAATACATTTGACAAAGACTATCCTCATTTATTCATCGATACAATTTTAAAAATTCCCCAATAATTCTATCTAACTGTACCTTGACTGACAAATGAATAAAAGACAGGCAGTTGTTTTGCCAAAACTGAAAATTGGTTAGGAAGTGCATGACCTCACATTTTTCTGCATTAAATTCCATCTGCAGAGTTTTCACCCAATCACTCAACTATTTATATCCCTTTGCAGATTCCTTATTTTGTCATCACAAGAAGTCCTGACATCTATTTTTGCATTATCAGCAAATTTTGATACAATACACTCTGTCCCAACCTCCAAGCTATCCTTATAGATAGTAAATAAGTGAAGCCTAATACTGGTCCTTGAGGCACTCCACTCATTTTGTCTTTCCAAGCTGAAAATGACCCATTAATCCCAACTGTCTTCTGTGTATTAATCAATCCTTAATCCATGTTAATACATTAGCTCCAATATTGTGATCTCCTATCTTGTGCAATACCTTTTATTCTGGTACCTTATTAATTGCCTTCTTGAAATCTAAATACACGTCATCTTTCAGTTCACTTTATCAGCTTTGCTTGTTATGTCCTCAAAGAAGTCTAGCAAATTTGTCAAACATAATTTTCCTTTCAATAAACTATGTTGGTTCTGTCTAATTGCGTTGAGCTTTCCAAATGTCCCGCTATTTCTTCCTTAATAATGGACTCTAGCATTTTCCCAATGTTAGATGTAACATTAACTAGCCTATAGCTTCCTGATTTCTGTCTCCAACTTTTCTTGAACAGCGTATCACATTAAAGAGAGAGCAAAAGACTTTGTAATGTGATGGAACCCTAGAATCCAGTGAGTTCTGAAAGATTTCCACTGACTCAGCAGCCACTTCTTTGAAAACCTTTGGATGCAGGCCATCAGGTCCTCATGGTGGAGAGTGTTACATACCTTTTCCTCCCATTAACACCCCATTTATTTACACCTCTTTTTACATATATCTTGAAGCTCTTACTGTTATATATTTGTTTTATATTTCATGCTAATTTAGTTTCATAATAAATTTTCTTCATTTTCATTTGGCTTTTAGTCATCGACAGCTAGTCCCTAAAAATTTCTGAATCCTTTGGTCTGCTATTAGTTCATTGATATTTTGTATGCCATAGTTTTTTTTAATTGGAAACTCTCTTTGACCACTTTTGTTGATTATGGATGGTTCATCCTTCTAATAGCATCCTTCGTATTGAGCTGAGTACATTTTCGTTGAAGGTTATGAAATATCTACTTCACTGTGTGCCTCTGTTAGCTATTGACCTTCCCATTAATCGACTTTCCCAGCCTATTTTAGACAACATTTTTTTCACACGTCTGTAATCACCCTTATTTAAAGTGAGAAAATTGGGTTGTAACCCAAGCTGTTCTCTTCAAACTAAATTTGGAATTCGATCATGTTGTAATCACTAACCTCTAGCAGATCTTGAGCTATAGGATCTCCTATTAACCCTACTTCACATGCTGGGGTTCATGTGACTGTAAAGATTTTAATAAATTATGGTCCTAAGTCAGCAGATGGGACAGTTTTAACTGAAAAATACTGAGGTAAGTTAATGATGAAAGAAATGATGTAGATATGCTCACCATCAGAGAAGTGGATCATAGTAAAATATTCATGATAGTGACAGAGGAACATTTTGAGAACATAATATAGAGTAACATTAATGAAACTTAGAAAGGCACAGGTTATTCAGGGACAGTCTCTTTGGGTTCACAAAACGTAAGTCATGCCTGACTAATTTAATCAAATCCTTCAATGAACTGACTGAACACAGTCAAAGTGAATGAATTGAATATCTGGCTTTTAAAAAGCTTCTGATGCTGTCCTAAAGAGGAGAATTATTTCATATGTTTCAGGTTCATTGTGTTAAAAATATACTGACAGCACGGGTTCATGAAAGATAAGAGCTAGTGATGCATCAGGAATCAGTGTGGAGACCTTTATGCATACAAAAGGCAATTAAAAGTCAATTTTTTGATTTCAAAGGAAGTAATAGTGTATGATTGCAGCTGATGATAATGCTGAACATCTCAGATCCAGTGTGAAACCTAGCTTGATAGGTCATAAATTTTATATTTACAGTTTGCCCACTGCAGTGGTCAACCACTGAACAAACTTGTAAGAGGTTGCAAAAGTACTTTCAAAAAAGGAGCATAAAGATTTATGATGTGTAAAACGAAAAAAAGCACCAACTCTATTGTGCTATGCCAGAACTAATTGAAATGGTCTTATTAAAAATATCAGAACAAAAGGTTTCACCCTTGATCCTCAACAACAACCTTAAAAGTTTTGAGAAGATTTGTAGCTCAGGTTGAGGTTTTGGATATAGGTTTGCTCACTGAGCTGGAAGGTTAATTTCCAGATGTTTCATCACCCAACTAGGTAACATCTTCAGTGGGCCTCAGGTGAAGCACTGCTGAAAATTCATGCTTTCTATTTATATGTTTGGGTTTGTTTGGGTTTCTATGGGTTGGTGATGTCATTTCCTGTGGTGATGTTATTTTCTGTGGTGAAGTCACTTCCTGTTCTTTTTCTCAGGGGGTGGTAGATGGGGTCTAACTCGATTTGTTTGTTGATAGAGTTCAGGTTGGAATGCCATGCTTCTAGGAATTCTCGTGCATTTCTTTGTTTGGCTTGTCCTTGGATGGATGTGTTATTCCAGTCGAAATGGTGTCCTTCCTCATCGTATGTAAGGATACTAGTGAGAGGGGGTCATGTCTTTTTGTGGCTAGTTGGTGTTCATGTATCCTGGTAGCTAGTTTTCTTCCTGTTTGTCCAATGTAGTGTTTGTTATAGTCCTTGCATGGTATTTTGTAAATGACATTAGATTTGTTTGTTGCCTGTATAGGGTCTTTCAAGTTCATTCATTGCTGTTTTAGTGTGTTGGGAATTTCAAACCAGCGTCTTCAGGAAAACAACACATACGGACCAAATATTGAACTACAGAAGCAATCATCCCAACTCCCACAAACGAAGCTAAATCAGAACATTATTTTAATGAGCCAACACATGCTGCAGCACAGAGGAACTACGCAGAACAGAGGAAAACCACCTATACTGTGTATTCAAAAAGAATGGGTACCCAATGAACACAGTCCACCGATTTCTCAGTAACAAACCCAAACAAGCAGACAAAACATGTCCAGAGACCCTAGCCACTCTCCCCTACATCAAAGACATCTCAGAAATGACTGCCAAATTACTCAGACCCCTCGGCATCATGGTAGCCCACAAACCCACCAACACACTAAAGCAGCAACTAATGAATTTGTAAGACCCTATACAGACAACAAGCAAAACTTATGTCATTTACAAAATACCATTCAAGACTGTAACAAACACTACATTGGACAAACAGGCAGAAAACTAGCCACCAGGATACATGAACACCAACTAGTCACAAAAAGACATGATCCTCTCTCACTTACATACGGATGAGGAATGACACCATTTCGACTGGAACAACACATCCATCCAAGGACAAGCCAAACAAAGACACGCACGAGAATTCCTAGAAGCATGGCATTCCAACCTGAACTCTATCAACTAACAAATCGAGTTAGACCTCATCTATCACCCCTGAGAAAAAGAACAGGAAGTGACTTCACCACAGAAAATAACATCACCACAGGAAATAACATCACCAATCCAAAGAAACCCAAACATATAAATAGAATGCAGGAATTTTATTCCAACCTGAACTCTATCAACTAACAAATCGAGTTAGACCCCATCTATCACCCCTGAGAAAAAGAACAGGAAGTGACTTCACCACAGAAAATAACATCACCATAGGAACTGACATCACCAATCCAAAGAAACCCAAACATATAAATAGAATGCAGGAATTTTCAGCAGTGTTTCGCCTGAGGCCCACTGAAGATGAAACATCTGGAAATGAACCTTCCAGCTCAGCAAGCAAACCTACATCGAAAACAACCTTAAAAATACTGCAACTTTACAGGATCATCCAGATTCATCTTTAAAGTTCCTTATTCAGTGGATATAGAATCATTGAGTCCCTATAGTGTGTAAGCAAGCCATTCGGCCCATTGAGTCCACACTGTCCGAAAAGCATCTCACCCAGACCCACCCCATTATCCTTGTCCCTGTAACCCTGCATTTCCCATGGCTAATTCACCTAACCTGCACATCTTTGGACTGTGGGAGGAAACCAGAGCACCTGGAGGAAACACACATAGACACTGGGAGAATGTGCAAATTCCACAACGGCAGTCACCCGAGAGTGGAATCAAACCCAGGTCACTGGCACTGTGAGGTCCTGCTGTTATCAGTTTCTTTTTAGCACATTTCTGTATTCACTCATTGTGATTTGTTTAGTTAATATCTCTTCCTGAACAACTGCTAATGTGTTCGCTTATTTCTTGACATGAGTTCCTTAATCAAAAGCCCTTTTTTTTCCTCTCTTCTATACTTGTTTGTTAGGCACTGAATTCGTTACCTTTAAGGTTTTAAAAGCCTCAATTAAAAGCCTCATACTACAGTATGACAATAAAGTATTCCTCAAACTGTACAAAATTCCAGACAGCCCACCTCCACTCGCAGAACTCAAAACTGAAACTTCTTAACACACACAATGTAAAAAAACAATTCAAATGGTAAGCCATATTTGATTCTATCCACATTACCACCCAAGTTTTAAATAATAATGATATATCATAAACTTTCATAACAATGATGAAGCTATAAAAGACATTAGTAGCCATAATGGTACAAATGCTAGCTGTCCATAAGTTGCATGAACAATCAGTATTGTGACACTGCTCATAACTCCAGCTTTGTACTTGGAAAATTTCAGCAAGGTTCATAACGTACTGCTGACATACCAGACTGCTCCAGCATTGTAACAACTTTGCTAAAGAATCTCTGCAATAATGTCATGCAATCATAGGATCCCTGCAGTATGGAAGCAGGCCATTCAGTCCATCGAGTCCACACCAACCCACCAAAGAGCATCCCTCCCATTGAGCCACTGTGGCACTGTAATTTCCTCGTTTTATGTGACATATTAAATTGTTTGTGAGCTCATTTTACCTCTTTGCACTGAAGCTGCTGAGAGGGTTAAAGATTAAATGTACAGTTGCATTCTGCTTCAGTTAAGCTTATTTTCAGATATCACAAGTTTAGAATTTAACTAGAGGGCTAAACTATCAGTATCTGGTTTATGCCATTGACAGTAGAAATATAGCATAGTAATAATATTGGCCCAGATCAGCTGCAAAGCAGCAACTATCATCAGATTACCATTCTACTCCGACTTTTTAAACCCTGTCGGTGCTCTGTAGTTCGGGCCATGTCTTACGATCCCAACTTATTCAGAAATATGGATCATATCTTCCACTGAACTGCTTCCTCCCTGTGTCTGATTGTTGAGGTTTTGGTTGTGGGGAGGAGGGAAGACAAACCACATGTACTTTATACAGCACTAGCTCCTATTTTCAAGTAAGTGTTTGAATGTCATAAGAATTTTCAGCCTACTGGTGAATCAGTGCTTAAGTAAACGGGTGAGTGAATAGTCAAATGTGCAGGTGTATAAGTGGCTAGGTAGGCAATATGATTAGGTGGCAGCTGAATAAGGCAATAGGAAGGGTGGCAAGTGAATGGATATGTGGGTTTGGAACAGTCAGGTTAGGAGGCACTATTAGGTTGGGGATCGTCATGCAGTGTCTGAGGGAAGAATCAAGTGATGAAGCAAGGGAGATCAGGCCAGGAGACCTGTGGAGAGTTGAAGCAAGTCAAATTGAGTCAGGGAGAACTGGGAGGTGGGATGTTGTTGGGGGGTGTCAGGGCGTTCAGTTATATGGCTAACTAGTGTTAAACTAGGATTTTTATGTTTAACATTCTCTGGCATACATCTAGCTAAATAAATCAGAACTATCCAAAATCTGTAACTCCAATTTAAAGTTGAAGGCTTTTTTTAAGTGGGCCAGAGAAAGGATATCAGATCAGAACAAAGTGTAGGATTTCTTCAGGTGGAGGTAAGAAACTGCAAGAGTCAATAAACATTGGTAGGAGTTGTTTACAGCTCAGCAAACAGGAATGGAAGTGTGAGTATGGTATTAATCATGATGGGTAATACAGTAAGCAGGGAAACAGCCGCGAAGCACCCAAGTGTTTCTGTCAGGTCAGCAAGCCACAACTTCCTCTGGACTGTATTGTGACTTGTGCCTCAGAGGTATCTAGAGATGAGATAAATTAAAGAAACCCTCTCTTTCAATGTGGCAGATGTATTAAAATGATTAATCAACCATGATCATATTGAATGGCAGAGAACTCTCCTTCCTCAGTCCCTGTGACCGAAAGAGTAGGGCAGTTGTGCATTGGAAGTTCACACTTCCTAGGCAATTCCCATATATTCATCAGAGACTGGAAGATCTGGGAACTCACTTTTCCAGTCAATGTCTTTTCATTAGAACCCATAATGAATAGCATTGAGCTGAAACATTAGATCGAAGAAAGACCAGTTAGAAAAATGAAAATCTCTTCAATATTAGGACAGGATTATGGTGAACTAATTAGACCTTAAAATTAACTCAGAGTCAGTCCTAAAGCTTGAAAATGCAGGATCACTTCATCATGCAAGAGCTGTTTAGTAGATCAAGTAGACCAAGCACAGAAAAAGGAGATGTGCCAATTCATCTAGCACTCATGCAAAACCAAGACACAAGGAGAAAAGGGAAAGTGAGCCAGGTCAGTATGTATCCTACAGCTCAAGTGAATGCATTGGCCTACATCTTAAAAGGGGCTGGAAATTTTACCTGGATATTCTGAATCAGTAAATGTTGACTTTTCACTGTCCATGTGCTACTGTATACTGTACTCATAAGAACAACAAACTGTATGTAGATTACTATTTCCTATACAGAAAAAAGCAGAAAAATGAAAAGTAATGGCTCTGTAGTTTCCATTGTTATATAAGTTTGCTATAATATCTGGAGCAGACGTTGCTCCACAGGGCTCCTTGCTACAGCTGTACATTTAACAGATGGAAATCAAAGGGTACATTTCCAAAGCATTTCGAAAGCTGCATGAGCGATTGGAGTCATTCCTTCATTTAGTCTTTCAATAAATTTTCCTCTGCCTCTTTTATGTAATTGCTTTCTATGAAGACATGAAGGATTTAAAATATTGTTGCCGAAGGTCATGAAAATTCACAAGTGTGCTTGTAACAGTCCCATACATTACAAAAAAAAATAAAAGAGAAAAATATCAATCTTTTTAGTTTTTAATTGTAGGAATCCCCTCAGAATTTAATTCTACCTTTGCTTATACAAATATTTGTTAGCAGTACATCAGGTCAGCAAGTCAGAACATTTTCTGGTCTGTATTGTGTCTTAAACCTTAGAAGTATGTAGTGATAACACCCACCAGGTTATGTATCTGAGCATGGTTTTATTCCAATGTTTTAAAATGTCTGCTTTAGTGCTTCCATCTTTCACAGTAGTCAGTTGCCGTCATCTGTTCTTTAAAGATTCAGGATCACAGTCACTGTCCCAATTCTTTCACATTTCAATAAACTGAATCTGCACAAATAGCGAGTGGGAATAAAAGGGTCTTCTCTAGAGTAGAAGGTGGTGGCTCATGTGGTATAACAGAAATCAGAGCTTGTACCCATACTGTCCACAATAGCTATCGATAATGTGGATAAGAGAATAAAATGTAATATTTTCAAACTTACTGAGGACACAAAATAGGTAGAATTGTGAATCAAAGGTTCTTTGCTCCTCCTCACAAGTGTAAGTTTTAGGTTACAGCTCAAACTCAAAGCCCAATATTAATGTGTTCACAGCAAGAGCAGAAAATCTGGTGGAGTAACTCAGGAAACTTTATTTAAATTATAAATAACACTTATAAAAGCAGGGATTCATGGGCCTACTATCATACTTGCCATCCAGTTCAGCTGGGATATGGGTCCACACTCCGTGTCTGGACTTGCTCCAATATTTTGAGGATCTTCTGCTTCTGCTTGGACAGCAGGATAATTTTACTTTCAAATGCCTATAAGGCTGTTGCTTATTAACTCTTTCCAAAGCCACAACCTGGAACATGGTCGATAGCATCACTAAATTCTGAATTTCCGAAGTGAAGCGTGTCTTAATGCTAATTGGTTTAAAGTTCATATAATCAATCTTTAGATTAGATTAGATTACATTACAGTGTGGAAACAGGCCCTTCGGCCCAACAAGTCCACACCGACCCACCGAAGCGCAACCCACCCATACCCCTACATTTACCCCTTACCTAACACTACGGGCAATTTAGCATGGCCAATTCACCTGACCTGCACATCTTTGGACTGTGGGAGGAAACCCATGCAGACACTGGGAGAACGTGCAAACTCCACACAGTCAGTCGCCTGAGGCGGGAATTGAACCCGGGTCTCTGGCACTGTGAGGCAGCAGTGCTAACCACTGTGCCACCGTGCCGCCCACGGTTTAGTTGGCTCTTAACGCTGATGAACACTGACTGATGATACTTCTCACTATTTATCTCTCATTATCCATGAGCCCATTCCTTTCAGTGAGTTTTGTTATTGTTGCATTTTCTTTTACTAAGATAAGCGGATGATTTGAAATGTTCTTTACCTCTTTGCTTTCGAAAAGAGAGGGGTACGCAGTCGCGATCCGATGGCTGATATCTCTGGGCTTATGGTCCCAATCTACCCTCACTTGGTGAAGTTCTGATTAAATCAGACGTTGATGATGAACCACCTGGTTTGATGTTCTTTGCGGTCTCTTGTTAGGTGATGTTTTATCAGGTTGGTGACCAACATACCTGTTTGGTGAGTTTTTTTGTCTCTAGTTGAATGGTTGGAAGAATTCCTCGTTTTTGAAAGGACAAAAGATATATTGTAAAAAGTTGTTTATGATTTCAAAGATATAAAACTATACCAAAGATCATATTGCACTAACCTAAATAAATTGTTACAGAGTATGTAATAAGAGTCAAGTGACTGGAACTAAGTATTGATTAATTCCTGTCTGTGTTTAACGCTGCTGTGCTCTGTAATGTAGAAGGTGACAGTTCTCCGTCTGCGTGTCTTCTTCGTCCTCCTCAGAAGCCTACTGCTGCTCTCCCAGCTCTTTAGTGTCCATCATATCCTCTTGTCACCTGCTTCAGTTGTGTAGAGCAGAGTATAGCAGGAAATGCAGCACACATTGTCTGGAGAATAGTGAAAGGCTCGTTCTGACCAATCCAATCATTACAATCTCATCTTCAGGAAGCTCCATCATGCACCAATTTGAACAATCAGCTGATTCCAGAGGGTAGGCAAACATGAGGACTGCAGATGCTAGAAACCAGAGTTGAGATCCGAGTGGTGCTGGAAAAGCACAGCAGGCCAGGCAGCATCCAAGGAGCAGGAAAATCGACGCTTCAGGCAGAAGCGTCAATTTTCCTGCTACTCGGATGCTGCCTGACCTGCTGTGCTTTGCCAGCACCACTCTGATCTAAACTCTGATTCCAGAGGGTAATCCTTACCTCCCATCCTTGTATGGTATCTACCTTTCACAAATAGAGCCAATGTGCTCAGCAAGAACAAAAACATTTACTTTGCCCACTCCAATGTGGTTACGGTATTTTCCATTTCCATTGTGCATTTATGTGTTTCATGAATACAGAAGGTCATGCTTGGCACAGTGAGCTGTCGGCTCAGCCTAATAATCAAGGGGTTCCTTCACACCTCCATGTTCTTTTCTGTCTAGCACTCTCTGGCAGTACTGAGCTTCCAACTGTTTCCACATATCGCTTTGTGTTACAACTGCATCTTCCAACTTTATCCCTAGGGCCTGGCCCTACAGTCATGCTAACCATCATGCTGCCCCATCCCTCCCACTAAGCCCAGGCTGATGGTGGTCATCAATGACTCCGAGGAGAAAGTGAGGTCTGCAGATGCTGGAGATCAAAGTTGACACTTTATTGCTGGAACAGCACAGCAGGTCAGGCAGCATCCAGGGAACAGGAGATTCGACGTTTCGGGCACAGGCCCTTCTTCAGGAATGAGCAGAGAGTGTTCAGCAGGAGAAGATAAAAGGTAGGGAGGAGGGACTTGGAGGAGGGGAGTTGGAAATGTGATAGGTGGAAAGAGGTCAAGGTGAGGGTGATAGGTCGGAGTAGGATGGAGGCGGAGAGGACAAGAAGAAGACTGCAGGACAGGAAGGCGGTGCCGGGCGGGAGGGACCCGGCGGAGACAAGGTGGGGGGAGGGGGGAAGAAGAAACTGGTGAAGTCCAAGTTCATCCCCTGTGATTGGAGGGTTCCCAGTCGGAAGATAAGACGCTCCTCCTCCGACCGTCGCGTTGTTGTGGTTTGGCGGTGGATGAGTCCCTCCCTACCTTTTATCTTCTCCTGCTGAACACTCTCTGCTCATTCCTGAAGAAGGGCCTGTGCCCGAAACGTCGAATCTCCTGTTCCCTGGATGCTGCCTGACCTGCTGTGCTGTTCCAGCAATAAAGTTTCAACATCAATGACTCCCCCTCCCGCAGTATCACATCTCTCTAGGGCACTGTTATCTCCCTCGATTTTATAGATTGAGAATCAACTTTCACAATTATTGTCCCCTCTGCATCCCAGCATTTCTGCCTTCAGTCTTCAGAATTGACATCCCACTCTCCCTCCTCTATCTGTGGCTGCTGGTAACCCCTCCTTGACTTTCATCAAGCTAAGCCTCAGGGCAGAGCATGGTCCAACCTTTTGACCAACTTTAAAATACAGCCCCAACTGACAAAGTCCTTTTCTGATCTCTGTGCAACTTCCTGACTAACTCACCAGAACATTATGGACTGGTTACACTGGATCTACAGCACTGACAATGGCCTATTTCCTGCACTATAATCATACAGACCCCTGAAGCCAGACCCACGCAAGCAGCCACTGACTGTGCCAAGCCCCTGGACTAATAGTGGACGCTGTCCTTGACGTACTGTGCCAGGACCCCTGAGAGAAGATTGACTCCTTTGACTTGACTGATGACTTTGAAAAATAGCCATTGCATTGAAGCACATCATCAGTGTGTTTGCTGCTTGCACATGGTGCAGGTATGAGATTGACATAGCATGTTGCCATAGCAGCAGCATCCTTCCCTTTGATCACTGACTGAAGACAACCATGACCAGCTGCTTGATTTCATGTTGGTGCTACAGAGCAAGATAAGGCAGTAATATATTGAGTCTTTTAGCTCTAGCTGAGAGAGAAAAGAAAAAAAAGAAATCAAAGCTTGGCAGAGGTGCTGTGAGCAAAGTGAGTGAGTGCAAAGACAACAAGCAAAGAGTCCAAAGATGCATCCTGGTCCAATCCATCAGATGGGTGTCTGTTTTGTTGCTGGCAGCAACTTTCCAATGAAGGTGCCAAGTGCTCCAAAGTACAAAACTGCACTGTAACTGGATGAGATATGTCATGAGGCATGCTAGGTGCCTGTGGATGGGAGGGATGCCCAAGGAGCAGATCTTGAGATATTGGTGACTGCTGTCCAAGATGCAAGGCCAGAGAAGAAATCTCAAGTGACCTCTCTGACCTCCACATTGGGAATTGTCACTGTCTAGTTTCTATGAAACAGGTGGGAAATTGCTTATAACTCAGGCAAGATTAACTGAAAATGAGATTTTGGTGTATGGATGGATACAAACAGGCCTCTTGCTGCTCATAAAACAGATTTTCATCTCACCATTCAGCCATTGGTTAGAAAATCAGGTATCTTGCTCATAAGGTTGAGAATCTCATTACTGCTGATCCCACCTGATTTTCCCAGTTTTCTTGCCAATGCCCGTGTCATTCAGGATCTGGGAAGATTTCGCCCCATTGTCTCTATTGATATACTTTTCAGTTAACGTTGTGAGATTATTTGAATAAAAGTAAACCCCTACAGGTACTAGAAATTTGAAACAAACACTAAGATTGCTGGAGAAACTCAGCAGGACTGGCAGCATCTGTGGAGTGAGAAACAATGTCAACATTTCAAGTGTGCTTTTACTCTTCTTCAGAACTTGAAAGGACTTCTCTGAATACAAAGTTTCAGGAAATATATTGTTTCATCAGCTTATAGAAATGCCAGTCTTGGGCTATTTGTGTATTTCTGAAGTAGTGCCACATCTGCTGTTGGATTGTACATGGCTGCCCACCCTGGGTAACATCTGCATGGGAGCTGGAATGATAGTCTGATTGCAATGCTCATAGTTAGCAGTCAGTAAGAATTCAATGAGAGTGCTTGACTGTTCAGATCACTGAAAGTATTTAAAGAAGAGATAGATAGATTATTGAAATATCAGAGTTAAGGGCCATGAGGAGTTGGTAGGACAGTGGTTGAGGCATGGGGCAGGCCACTCATGATCTTACAGAATGACTGGGTAGGCTTGAGAGGTTGAATAGCCTACTCCTCCTATTTCTTGTGTTCTTATGTTTAATCAAATGGTACACCTCTCACATGCCTCCCATTTAAAAAAGTATTGATTTCCCGAAAATTCCAGTCCTTTCCTAATCTAGCACCCCACTGGGGAAGATGCACAATGTCCCTGCGACCAGGGACATAGAATGACACAGTCAAAAAATATGCAGAGTGTAAATGCCAGACCAGTGCTCTCACCTTATCAAGGATCCTATCAACAGCCCAAGCAACAAGAATAAAATGTTGTTCAAGAGTTAGAGCAGCTTTTGCTGCCTTAACTGCCCACCATTTGCCACCTGCAATGAAGAGACTGCAGGAGTTTTGAGAGGCTCAGTTGTGTGATGAAGAATGTGCGCAGCATTTTGGAAGGTTTTACCACTTAACTAGGAGGAGTTAATTGATTTGAGCCCCATTATTCCACAAACCGTCACAAATGTGCAAGAAAAAACATTTAAGATGATCAGTTCACCTGACTGACTGCTATTGCAGGTTAAATTGACACCAAGGCTTTAATAAAAAAAACTCCAGTGCAAACGTTTAATTGGTGCCGCTATAACACCTGCTTCTTTAACGCGGTTCCAGCCCAAAAGTTTAAATGGTGTGGCTATTGCACAATTTTCTTATAGCACAAGATCACACAAGAATGGAACTATCGTGTTATAACAGAACTGATTGTACTTATTCTTTAACAAGTATTAGAAGAAAAGAAAGGATTACTAATCTATTGTTATGCAACTTAAACCACCCCCTTTAAAACCCCAAGCCTGCACACATTCATTCTCAAATAAGGCATAATAAAGACAGATAGTTTGGCACAAATATTATGGGTGGAAAATTATATGGATGGAAAATAAATTCTGAAGATAAAAAATACAGATTTTAGTCCTTTTGAGTTTAGCAATGAAGACCAGCTGCTGCCTGTAGAGTGATGGTCATTCTTTGATTCAGAGGTTCATTGGGTGAGCCTAGGGCTTTTGCTGTTTCTCATAAGTTTCTGAGTTTTTGTCTGCTTTTTCAATGACAAGAGATCAATGTTTCATGCTTGCAGACTCTAGCTGTTTCAAGCTATTGCTCCGACAAGTCTGTGTAAACTGCAACTTGACTAATCCAAGGACTGGCATCAAACAGCTTTATTTTCATTCACCCAAAAAATACCTGGTGTTGCTCTAACTCAAAAATGTAGCAACCTGACTGAGATCTCCAAAAGCAACATAGTATTTACAACTAGCAATGCATACCTTTTGGTATTTTCAAGTTGTAAAGCTCTCCCGGTATCTTTGTTAAATTGCAGTGTCCAACTTCCCTTCCAGTTCATAGTCCAACAAGGGAAAATACGTGGCCTCTTGCAAAGGATGTAAGGGTCTGAAAGGGTTAATGTGGTGGAGTGTCTCAAGTACTACATGCTATGATGATATCCGATGGATGACGGGAGGACAGTTTAGGATCTTAAAGGAGTAAGGCCTAACATCTGGCTCTTCCTCATTGTCCCTGTTAAAATGCTTATCACATCATTGTAGCATGTATATTATTGCTGTCATGGATTAAATGCCATCATGTTAAGGCAATAACTTCTTCTCATTAGTTGAAACTTTATTGCTGGAACAGCACAGCAGGTCAGGCAGCATCCAGGGAACAGGAGATTCGACGTTTCGGGCACAGGCCCTTCTTCATCTCCACTTCTTCTCATTAGTCTAGTAAGTGGCCTCCCTTCACTACACTAGACCAGGTAGGCCTTATAGATCCCTACCAGGTAAGAGGATGAAGGCAGCAAATCTTCCAGAAAACATGAACAGTGGTGATGAGTCATCATTCAACAAGAAAATCCTCATGTTATGCTTTGATGGCAGGCTGGTGTTGTCTCCCCATGAACCTTGCCTTGCAACCGCCTTTTGAACAATGCCATCACATCAGTATCATTAATAGACTTTCATTCTAAAGTGAGAAGTTTTTCATCCTGTGAGCTCTCAATCTAGGCTTCCTCTAAAAGATACATGAGATACATCTGGGTATATTCAAGTCCCAGCCAGGGGCATAATTTGGTATCTCTTGTTCCCTCATGGACATGTGCTACTCATACTATGGCAGAAAGAACATCTCGTCCTTTCCAGATAGATCATGAAAATGTCAATGCATAGATCTATTTCATTTTAAGATTATTTTTGTCTTTGCTCACTATTATTCCCAATGGATTGAGGTTCAGAAACTCAATCAGACCATCTCAGGGAGCATGATAACTTTTTTGAAGACTATATTTTTCACACTTGGAATCTCTGATAATGGACCACAATTTGCCAATGTGTGTTTCCAATCCTTTGCAGCCCAAAATGGGTTTATCGATGTTCAAATGGAGATACTCTCAAGCCAATGGCAAACCAGAAGGAGAAGAATGTGTCATAAGAGAGAGAATGTCTCCTGAGTCAATGGGACTGACAGGGATTTTAGCCTATCCAAAATGGCAAAGGCACCCAGATTGGATTAAGAATCTGCAGCATAAGGGCATTGAGCTACAAGGTTTCCACAACTTAGATCACATTGTCCAAACACCAAATGGAAGCGCTCAAAGAAACACTGAAGGCATCACCTGATAGCTTGATTATCTGATTCTCTGGAGGAAATTATGATAACACAGCTACTAATGACCAAGATAAGGACTGACGGCCCTCGGAGCACATACTGACCTCCACAACCTCCAAAAGATATCAGTACACATTCAAGAAAATTGGTAAAATCCTGCAGAGCTTCCTTTTAAAACACAGAGACATATCTCCAGGTCAGCATGGTGCCGAACTTGGAGGGTTGTTTTGTGATGGTGATGCTCCCCCTACATTTGACCCAGTAGATGGGAGAATTTGTGGGTTTGGGATGTTTTTCTGGAGAAGCTTCGAGGGATTTGGATAGCACATACTGCAGCTGCACTGTGCCAGTGCTTGTGCTGAACCTAATGAGCGCAGTTCTGATCAAACTGACTGCTTTATTTTCCTAAGCAGTGTTGATTTTATTATGTAATGTTAAGGCATTCAGTCATCCAAGCAAAGGGAGAATATTTCATCATTCTCCTGTACAGGTCATGGAAACGCCTTGGGGAGTTAAGGGAAAAGCAACTTGTTGCAAAGTATCCAGTTCCTGGCTATCACTAATAGCCAAGGTTTGGAGGTGCCAGTGTTGGACTGGGGTGGACAAAGTTAAAAATCACACACCACCAGGTTATAGTCCAACAGGTTTATTTGGAAGCACTAAATTTCGAAGCACTGCTTCTTCATCAGGTGAAACCTGTTGGACTATAACCTGGTGTTGTGTGATTTTTAACTCAATAGCCAAAGTATTTATGTGGTTGGTCCAGTGCAGTTTTTCAAGACCTAAATATATTGATGGTGAGAGTCACAATTATAGTAATGCCATTGAGATTGTTGCATTTTATACAGTTTTGAAGTAGTCATTGACCAATCTAAGAAGCACAACTGTAAATTGGCACTTATTATCTTAAATCTGGATGTGAGTCAAGGTTTGTTATATGGACTGTTTCATTATCTTTTTATTGATTCACAGGCTATGGGCATTGCTGGCTGGGCCAGTATTTATCGCTTGTCCCTCGTCAAGCTTGGAGGAGAAAGTGAGGTCTGCAGATGCTGGAGATCAAAGTTGAAACTTTATTGCTGGAACAGCACAGCAGGTCAGGCAGCATCCAGGGAACAGGAGATTCGACGTTTCGGGCACAGGCCCTTCTTCAGGAATGAGCAGAGAGTGTTCAGCAGGAGAAGATAAAAGGTAGGGAGGAGGGACTTGGAGGAGGGGAGTTGGAAATGTGATAGGTGGAAAGAGGTCAAGGTGAGGGTGATAGGTCGGAGTAGGGTGGAGGCGGAGAGGTCAAGAAGAAGACTGCAGGTCAGGAAGGCGACGTGGTCGACGGTGCCCTCCACCGCATCTCCTCCACTTCCAACTCCCCTCCTCCAAGTCCCTCCTCCCTACCTTTTATCTTCTCCTGCTGAACACTCTCTGCTCATTCCTGAAGAAGGGCCTGTGCCCGAAACGTCGAACCTCCTGTTCCCTGGATGCTGCCTGACCTGCTGTGCTGTTCCAGCAATAAAGTTTCAACTTTGATCTCCAGCATCTGCAGATCTCACTTTCTCCTCGAAGATTTCAACCTACTGCGAATCCTCTTACAAGGATGCCTTCCTTGAAGAAGCTCTCTGCCTCTCTCTACAAAGATTTCAGTGAGTCCCTCTCTCACTGCACACCCCAGGTCATCTCCTCTGCCAACTCCCCTCCTCCAAGTCCCTCCTCCCTACCTTTTATCTTCTCCTGCTGAACACTCTCTGCTCATTCCTGAAGAAGGGCCTGTGCCCGAAACGTCGAATCTCCTGTTCCCTGGATGCTGCCTGACCTGCTGTGCTGTTCCAGCAATAAAGTTTCAACCTCGTCAAGCTTGTCAAGGTTGTAGTGAGTTGCCGTCTTGAGCCACTGCAGTCCATTTGCTGTAGGTCAGGCCATAATGCCATTAGGGAGAGGTTTCCAGGATTTAAACACAGTAACATTAATTGTGAATGGAGCTGTACATTGTGTAATCCTCAGTCAGCAGCTCCAGTTTATATTTTGTGGCCCGGGTCAATCCCTCAGGAAATTTTGTGCAAATGCCCTGAGTTTGAAGTGACTGGCTTCCAGCAATAACAACTAAATTCCTTTGGAGAAAAGCTGCAATGACATCTGAGACCAAGTGGTCCAGCAAATACTTTCAGTAAGCAGGTTATTCATGAGTCACTGATGCTTTTAACAATACAGATACTCCTTAAACCACTTTACTGATCATTTTGAGTAGACTGATATAGTAATAATTGATGAAGGTGAATGTTTTTGCAACAGAAAATATCTAGGCAGTTTTCCATATTTTTAGAATTGCGAACTGGAGGTGTAATGTAACAGCTTGGTTAGAGGAACAGCTAGATATGAAGCTAAGGTATTGAGCTCCACAATCTGATTGTTGTCAGGTCTTATAGCTTTCACTGTGTCCAATGCAGTGTGGCATTTCTTGACACAGCTGTGTGCTTAAATGTCAGAATATATCTATGCATTCAGGCTTAAACTTTAAACACAGAATCATTAAATGTTTACATCACTGAAAGAAGACAATTGACCTCTCAATTCTGTACTCATTCTCCATGAGAGGAATACACCTAGTGTTACTCCCCAGTAGCTGTGCACATTTCTCTCCAAATAATGACCCAAATCTCTTTTGAAAGCATTCACTGAATTTGCCTCCACTAGACTTTCAGGTAATACATTCCAGATCCATGCACGATGCCTGATAAGATGTTCAAAGTTTGTGAAAAGATTTGTAGCTCAGGTGCCAGTTGTTGTGATTGTGGGTATGTTCGCTGAGCTGGGAAGTTGATTTGCAGGTGTTTCATCCCCTGTCAAGGTGACATCTTCAGTACTTTGGAGTCTCCTGTGAAGTACTGCTGTACTGTGTCTTCTGGAATTTATTTGGTGCCGTTTCTGCTGCTTCCAGTTGCTCGTTGTAGTGACCAGTATGATGGGTCTGGGTTCAGGAGTCCGTGGATGAGTGCCATGCTTCTAGGAATTCTCTGGCTATTCTCTGTTTCGCTTGTCCTATGATGATTGTGTTGTCCCAGTTGA
Source organism: Chiloscyllium plagiosum (assembly GCF_004010195.1). Taxonomy (NCBI): domain Eukaryota; kingdom Metazoa; phylum Chordata; class Chondrichthyes; order Orectolobiformes; family Hemiscylliidae; genus Chiloscyllium; species Chiloscyllium plagiosum. The sequence continues at coordinate 65,288,669 of NC_057714.1, forward strand.
ATTTGTGCTCCCTTTCATCCGTGCGTATGGCTACGAGGAACAGCTGGTCATAGCGTTTAGTGGCTAGTTGGTGTTTGTGGATGTGGATTGTCAGTTGTCTGCACTAGTGTTTTGTGCAGTCTTTGCATGGAATCTTGTACATTAGTCTTGCACATGTTGGGTATAGGGTCTTTTGTCCTGGTGAGTTGTTGTCTGAGCATGGCTGTCAGTTTATGGGCTGTCGTGAATCAGAGGGGTCAGAAAAATCTGACTGTCAGTTCCGAGACATTTTTATGTAAGATAGCGTGGCTAGTGAGTTAAGTCATACTATGTCCTCATCACGTTGTTTGTCTGTTAGGCATCTGCGGATGGAGTTGAGGGGGTATCCATTCTTGGCGAAGCCTGTATAGAGATGTTTTTCTTCCATTCATAGGTCGGCGGTGCTGCAGTGTGTTGTAGCCCTTTTGAACAGGATCCTAATGCAGCTTCTCGCGTGTGTGTTCGAGTGGCTGCTGTTGTAATTCAGGACCTAGTCGGTGTGTGTGGCATTCCTGTACATTTTTGTGCTGCATCCACCGTTCTGTGTTCTTTGAACCATCACATCCAGGAATGGGAGTTAATTGTTGGTTTCATCCTCTCTCATAAATCTGATCCCTGTGAGAATGGTGTTGATAATCCGATGTGTGTTTTCGATTTCTGTTCTCTTAATAATAACAAAATTGCCGTCTACATGTCTGATCCAGAGTTTGGGTTGGATTTGTGGAAGGGCTATTTGTTCCAGTCTTTGCATCACTGCTTCTGCTATGAGTCCAGAGATGGGTGACCCCATATGTATTCCATTGAACTGTTCATATATTTGGTTGCTGAATGTGAGTGTGTCGTCAAGAACAGGCGTAGTAGTTTGAGTATGCAGTCCTGGTTGATGGGTTCCCCGTTGTGTTGTCTGTTCTGCTTGTCCAGGAGATTGGCTATTGTCTCTCTGGCTAGAGTTTTGTCAATTGAAGTGAACAGTGCCATTAAGACCAATGCTTCATCTTTGTCTACATTTATGTTCTTTATGTTGTCTAGGATGTTCCTGTGGTACTTGTATTTGGAGTGTTTAGATCTGCTGATATAATGTTTTTGTTGGAGTTTTTTTGCTAGTTTATGCGATGGCATTCCTGCCAGAGCCACAATGGGTTTGACTGGACTGTCTGCTTTGTGTACTTTGGGTAATCCATAAAGTCTTGGAGTGTTGTTGCTTTCTGGTTTCATCCTTTGTAGGTCAATCCTGGTGACTAGTCCATTTTTTTTAAGGTTCCGTAGTGTGTTGTTTATTCTATTGGTTAGCTGCGACATAGGGTCAAACTCCCTCTGTAGGTAGGTATCAGTATCTGCAAGTAGTTTTTCTGCTTACTGAAATTATTCAGTCTGGTCCATGATAACTGTCATTCTGCCTTTGTCCACTGTACTATAATTATGTTCTTGTGATTTTTGAGTGTTTTTTGGGCATCTCTCTCTTTGGTGTTGAGGTTGTTTGTTTGTCTATTCTTTGTTAGTAAGGGTACCAATTTGCTGTGTCTCTTCATTTAGTCCATTAGTTCTGAGTGTACATTCTAGTGCAGCTAGGAAGTCTGTTGTATTTGCATCCCTGTGGTTGTAGTTGAGTCCCTTGGCTAGTACCACTTTTTCTGTGTCTGTAAGCTGTCTGTTGGAGAGGTTTCCAAACCAGGTGTCTGTCATGTTGTCCTCTCTACTTTTGGTTAGCTTCGTCATTTTGTCTTGTGGTGCTATTCTCTTTCCATACGCGGTTATATTCTGTCCTAAGGTGATGGCCTGTTCAATTGTTGTGCTCCACTCCTGACTGGCTGTTTTCGAAATTAACAATTTTTGGCATGCAATTTCTGGTCTGTACCTGTGTAATCTGTTGTATGAGTCCATAATCATAACCTGGATCATTCTGAGACTGTTTGGTCTGACTGTTTCCCTGGCTTGTGGGTTATTGATTGGTGGTCTGTATCTGACCCAGAATGGTAGTATTTGATTCCTTCAGCATTCACGTAGGAATTGGAGTTGTTCATAGATTGCACTCAGGCAGTTGGGATGGGATTCCCATTTCCTTGCTTGTCTTAGTGTCCCTCACCCGTAGGTTGAAATTTGAAAGGACCGGACTTAACGTACTTTGCACGTTTCTGATAACCAACTTATTGAAAAGAAATGGAAATACTGGAGAAGACCCAAAAAAAAATTTACAAGAATTGCACCAACACTTAAAAATGTACTGACTCGGAACAGAATTTTACGTCTATGTGTGCGTTATGTTTTTCAGATAGATTCTGTACATTTGAAGCAAACCGGATTGATAAGTTCATGGCTGTTGGGCAGCAAATACTGCAGAAAAACTTGCAGTCTAAGCATGAGTGTGTTCACTGATTATTAGGAGTGATAATCACTGTAGTTTGGGGGGTGCTGTGTAGATAATGGGAGTTTGGGGAGAGATCAGAAGCATATCAGAGGTCAGGATTAGACCACAGTCAAAAATTAGAAGCACTGGGATGGGAAGGTTTGTGATCATGGGGGAGTTTTTGGCATTACGTTGGTGTAGTGGTGTTGGAGGTGGAATGATGGGATTGTCCAATGCTGGGAAATTCAAGCAGGTGATCGGTGTATAGAAGTGCATATGGTAGGTGAGTCAGAGTTAAGGATGTTAGGAGGAGGTGTTTGTATGGGGTATGGGGGAGTGTGGGGATGGGTGTAAGGAATGGACAGTTCAGTGATTGAGTGGTGGGTACTGTGGGAAAGTGATTATTGGGCAGTGGTGGCAATGATGTGGGACTGATGGTATGGAGGGGCTGCGGTTGGACTAGGGAGGACAAAGTCAGAAGTCACCCAACACCGGATTAAGACCCACAGGTTTATTTGAAATCACAAGCTTTCAGGACGCTGCTGCTTTATCAGATGAAGTGATGTGGGATTCAAAGGTTGAGCCAATGGCTGAATTTAGCAGGTCTCTGATCAGTGGTGTCAGAGGGAGATATGAAGGTGGGAGAACAGACAGAACATGTTAGTTTTGGGGAGAAACTGCTGCTTCCCCTAGTCCAATAGCAGGCATATAGGCACGTCCTCACAGATCCAATCTGCCTCCTCTCTTTGTCTCTTTTGGGTTTCCAAATGCCCAGGAAGTGTAATCAACATAGATTAACAATACAAATCCTTTTAAAGTGGACGCACACAAAGTTTGAATGACCAATCTACCTCATGAGATATTGATCATCAACCCCCATTCAGCCTCCATTAAAACCAGTTGGATAGGTTTTGAGATGGATTGCACTTGTGTTTCAGGTCTTCAAACCCATTTGTTCTGGGAATTGGATGGGGTGGGGGGGTGGGGGGTTACTGTGCTGATGAATTCCATCCATTCTGTAACTATAAATAATAATTAGAATATATTCTGGAAGGGGTGAGGAGACAGCAAGAAGAAATTCATTTATGCAGCAAGTTGTCACAATCTGGAAGAGAAGACATTATTGGAAGCTGATTGAATTGTAAATTTCAGGGAAAAAAATGGACATATCGTGGGAAATAATGTAGAATTAGTTTGTGTGGGGTAAGAAATCACTTGTGGGAGTTATCTACAGGCCTTAAAACAGATACTACGATGTTGGAAAAAATATACAACTAGAAATACTGCAGCCTAAAGAAGGATCACTGGACCCAAAATGTTAACTCTGCTTTCTCTCCACAGATGCTGCTAGACCTGCTGAGGTTTTCCAACTTATTCTGGTTTTTGTTTCTGATTTCCAGCATCCATGGTTCCTCAGGGATTTTATTTTTGTTGGGAAATATTGCAAGTTTGTGAGAAAACAATAATCATGGACGATTTAAATCAACACTCAAACTGGAAAGATCATAATTAGAAATACTTTGATCGGTTCGTTCATAGAATGTTTGAAATAGTTTCACACAGCAGTATTTCCTTCAATGACCAAACAGTAGGCTATACTAGATTTGGTCTTATGTAACTTGACAGGATTAATCAATTACTGCAGAATAAGTGTATCTTTAGGTAGCAGCGTTCACAACTTGATTGAACTTTACATCCAGTTTGAAAGGGAGAAGAGTGGTCTAAAACTAGCATTTTAATCTTTAATAGAGGCAACTATTTGGATATTAAACTGAGTGAATTGAATTTTTAGGCTAAGAAATACATCAGTAGAGAAGCATTGGTAGAAATCTTAAGGGATATTTCAGAATAATGTAAAGAAGAAATCCAAGGGGAAACCCACCATCTGTGGTTAGCTAAAGAAGTTAAGTAAATCATTAAACTTAAAGTTGGAACATATAATTGCATAAAGCTGAATGGCAAGTAAGATAACTGGTCAGAACACAAAAAACCTCAGAGAATGACTCTGGAGTACTGTGTCCAATTCTGGTCACCTGTTCTCGGAAGGATATTATTAAGCTGAAGAGGGATCCGAAGAGATTTACCAGATGTTGCTGGGAATGGGGGATTTGAGTTATAAAGAAAGGCTGGGTAAGCTAGAATGTTTTTCACTGGAGCATAGGAGGTTGAGAGGTGACCTTATGGAGTTTTATAAGTAATGAGGGGTACAGATAAAGTGAACAGCAGCTTTTCTCTTGGGTGTAGAATTTCAAGAATAGGGATTATATTTTCAAAGTGAGAGGAGAAAGAATTAAAATGGACCCTTCGGTCCGACCACTCCATGCTGACCATGATCCCAAGCTAAACTAGTGCCACCTGCCTGCATTTGGCCCATATCCCTCCAAATGTTTTCTATTCATGTATTTATCCAAATGCCTTTTAAATTTTTTAACTGTATCCACATCCACCACTTCCTCTGGAAGTTCATTCTGCACATGAATCATTCCCTGTATAAAAAAACCCATGTATTTTTTTCAATCTTCCTTCTCTCATCCTAAAAATTCATCCCTAGTCTTGAAATCCCCCACTCTTGTGGAAAAGACACCTTCCATTCATCTTATCTATACCCCTTATGATTTTATAAACCCCCGTAAGGTCACCCCTCAACCTCTTCCTTTCCAGCGAAAAAAGTCCCAGTCTATGCAGCCTCTACTTATAACTCAATCCCTCCATTCCTTGCAACATCCTGGTAACTTCATTGAGTTTTTTAAAGAAGTAAGAAAGAGGAGTGATGAGGGCAGAGCGGTAGACATGATCCATGTGGACTTCAGTAAGGCGTTCAACAAGGTTCCCCATTGGAGACTGGTTAGCAAGGTTAGATCTCATGGAGTACAGGGAGAACTAGCCATTTGGATACAGAACTGGCTCAAACTAGCCAACAGAGGGTGGTGGTGGAGTGTTGTTTTTCAGACTGGAGGCCTGTGACCAATGGCGTGCCACAAGGATTGGTGCTGGGTCCATTACTTTTTGTCATTTATATAAATGATTTGGATGTGAGTATAAGAGGTACAGTTAGTAAGTTTGCAGATGACACCAATACTGGAGGTATAGTGGACAGTGAAGAAGGTTACCTTGGATTACAACAGGATCTTGATCAGATGGGCCAATGGGCTGAGGAGTGGCCAATGGAATTTAATTTAATTTTATCTGAATTTTTGGAAAGCAAATCTTGGCAGAATTTGTACACTTAATGGTAAGGTCCTAGGGAGCGTTGCTAAACAAAGAGACCTTGGAGTGCAGGTTCATACCTCCTTGAAAGTGGAGTCGTAGGTAGATAGGATAGTGAAGAAGGCGTTTGCTGTGCTTTCCTTTATTGATCAGAGTATTGAGTACAGGAGTTGGGAGGTCATGTTGCGGCTGACATTAGTTAGGCTACTGTTGGAATATTGCATGCAACTCTGGTCTCCTTCCTATTGGAAGGTTGGTGTGAAACTTGAAAGGGTTCAGAAAAGATTTACAAGAATGTTGCCAGGGTTGGAGGATTTGAGCTACAGGGCGAGGTTGAATAGGCTAGGACTGTTTTCCCTGGAGCTTTGGAGGCTGAAGGGTGACCTTATAGAGGTTTACAAAATCAATGAGGACATGGATAGGGTAAATAGACAAGGCCTTTCCCCTGAGATAGGGGAGTTTAGAACTAGAGGGCATAGGTTCAGGATGAGTGGGGAGAGATATAAAAGAGACCTAAGGGCAACTTTTTCACGCACAGGGTGGTGCATGTGTGGAATGGGCTGCCAGAGGAAGTGGTAGAGGCTGGTACAATTGCAACGTTTAAAAGGCATCTGGATGGGTATATGAATTGGAAGGGTTTGGAGGGATATTGGCCAGGAGCTGGCAGGTGGGACTGGATTGGGTTGGGATATCTGGTCGGCGTGGGCAGGTTGGACCAAAGGATCTGTTTCCGTGCTGTTCATCTCTATGACTCTATGAATCCTCTGCAGCTTAACCTTCCTAAAACAGAACTAGACTCCAGAAGTGAGTTTACCAGCAATTTCTGCATCTGATTTCTAGCATCCACAGATCTTTTTGTCTTTTTTTCAGCTGAAGAAGAGTTGTATTAAACTCAAACTGTTAACTCCACAGAGATGCTGCTAGACCTGTTGAAATTTTCCAGTATTCTATTTGCTTACTTCAGATTTTCAGCATCAGTAATGTTTTATTTTCATTAACAGATGAACCATGATCATATTGAATAGCAAAAGTACCATGAGAGCTAAAATGGATTCTTATTGCTCCTAATTCATGTGATTATTTGACACATTGACAGGGATATGCAAAGGAGTAATAGAGTGGGTCTAATTGGGTACAACTTTCAAACAGCCAGCACATTCATGATGGTCTGAATGGGTTTCTTCCATGATGTATGTTTCTGCGATCCAATGCATACAATCTGTCAAATGGGAAGATATCTGCCTATGGACTGGCTCTGTCTGTAATCAGATGCATAAAGACAAAGATTTTCATATCTCATTGCCATACAATGTCAAAGAAGGAAGAAAAATACACTGTGAAAATATGCTGCAATTAGTTCCCAGACTGAATCTGTATTTGATTTGAGGTGATATATAGTTAATAATTACTTTCAAAGGCAGCATACATCAGAAACTATGAGTCTGAGGATAGATTTCACAGTGTGAATAGAAACACAGACTAGATGCTATTCATGGACATAGATAAGACAGTATTCTTTCCTGAGAATGTACACGTACATGATGTATAATTTTCTGTATTAATTCTGTTCATAGGAAGATAGAACCCCACATAGATAGTTAGACGCTCAATACTTGAGTTTAAAATCTAATGATTCTCCATTGCTGGTACTGACGTGCAGCAGTCAGAGGTTCTGCATGTCTTTCAGCTGAATTCAGGATGACATGAAAGATCACATGCCATATTTTTGCCTGACAAAATCACAGGAATAGACCGTGGTAACCCATTATCACTGTCATTTGGTGGAATTTCTATTCATTGTCACATTGGCTGCCATAGTTTCTACTTTACAACAGTAAAGTTTATTTGGTGCAGAGGTTGTAAAGTGCTTTGTGTTGTCCTCAGGCCAGGAAAGGTGCTATGTGAATACAATTTATTTTGCAATTGTCAGTTAGATCATAGATGATCTATGTTTCAACTGTGTACTGCCTTTAACCCCTCAGTACCCTTACCCAATAAAATTCTATCAAAATATTATATCCAACAATATTACATTAGCACTAGGGGAGCCAGATTTTATCTTACAGCTGTCCTTCCTGTATTCTGAAAGTGATATGGCATTTCTTAATCATTTCTCCATACTCTAGCAGGTATTAAATTTACTGCAGTACTTATCAAAGCAGTACTTTGTTCTTGGGCAGAAAAACACCATATGGCATAATCAATATAGACTCCATACTAGCACAGTTTGCAGTATGGAGTTTTATGTACAGAATACTAACTAACCACTTCCAGAAAAAATGGTCACGTTTATCTCAAAGAACACAGAGTACAGTTGCTTTTGGAACGATATGCAATGAAATAGATTATATAGAATTGGTTGCATGTTAGCTACTATGACTATACTTGCAGTGATCAAAATATAACTAAAACTAGTAAAGAATGATATTTATTGCTTATATTTCAAGGAAAAAATGAGGACTGCAGATGCTGGAGATCAGTGCTGAAAATGTGTTGCTGGAAAAGCGCAGCAGGTCAGGCAGCATCTAAGGATCAGAAGAATCAAAGTTTCAGGCATGAGCCCTTCTTCAGGAATGAGGAGAGTGTGCCAAGCAGGCTAAGATAAAAGGTAGGGAGGAGGGACTTGGGGGAGGGGCGTTGGAAATGCGATAGGTGGAAGGAGGTTAAGGTGAGGGTGATAGGCCAGAGTGGGGGTGGGGACAGAGAGGTCAGGAAAAAGATTGCAGGTTAGGAAGGTGGTGCTGAGTTCGAGGGTTGGGACTGAGACAAGGTGGGGGGAGGGGAAATGAGGAAACTGGAGAAATCTGAGTTCATCCCTTGTGGTTGGAGGGTTCCTAGGCGGAAGATGAGGCGCTCTTCCTCCAGCCGTCGTGTTGCTATGGTCCGGCGATGGAGGAGTCCAAGGACCTGCATGTCCTTGGCGGAGTGAGACGGGGAGTTAGTGTTGAGCCACGGGGTGGTTTGGTTGGTTGGTCCGGGTGTCCCAGAGGTGTTCTCTGAGACGATCCGCAAGTAGGCGTGGGTGCTCTCCACCTCCTCCATGATTTTCGCTTCCCCGGTCCCCAACGCCTTATCTTCACCATGAACATCCAGTCCCTGTACACCTCCATCCCCTATCACGAAGGACTCCAAGCCCTCCGCTTCTTCCTTTCCCGCCATACCAACCAGTACCCTTCCACTGACACCCTCCTTCGACTGACTGAACTGGTCCTCACTCTGAACACCTTCTCTTTCCAATCCTCCCACTTCCTCCAAACCAAAGGAGTAGCCATGGGCACCTGCATGGGCCCCAGCTATGCTTGCCTGTTCGTAGGATATGTGGAACAGTCCATCTTCCGCAGCTACATTGGCACCACCCCCCACCTTTTCCTTCGCTACATCGATGACTGTATCGGCGCTGCCTCGTGCTCCCATGAGAAGGTTGAACAGTTCATCCATTTTACCAACACCTTCCACCCTGACCTCAAATTTACCTGGACCGTCTCAGAGACCTCCCTCCCCTTCCTAGACCTCTCCATTTCTATCTCGGGAGACCGAATCAACACGGACATTTAACATAAACCGACCGACTCCCACAGCTACCTAGACGACACCTCCTCCCACCCTGCCCCCTGTAAAAACGCCATCCCATATTCTCAATTCCTTCATCTCCACCGCATCTGCTCCCAGGAGGACCAGTTCCAATACCGAACAACCCAGATGGCCTCCTTCTTCAAAGACCGCAATTTCCCCCCAGACATTATCGACGATGCTCTCCACCGGATTTCCTCCACTTCCTGCTCCTCCACCCTTGAGCCCCACCCCTCCAATCGCCACCAGGACAGAACCCCACTGGCTCTCACCTACCATCCCACCAACCTCCATATACATCATATCATCCGTCGTCATTTCCGCCACCTCCAAACGGACCCCACTACCAGGGATATATTTCCCTCCCTTCCCCTATCAGCGTTCCGAAAAGACCACTCCCTCTGTGACTCCCTTGTCAGGTCCACACCCCCCACCAACCCAACCTCCACTCCCGACACCTTCCCCTGCAACCGCAAGAAATGCAAAACTTGCG
>NC_057714.1:65298388-65324642 GCF_004010195.1 Chiloscyllium plagiosum
GGCCGCCTCCATCGCCAGACCATAGCAACACGACGGCTGGAGAAAGAGCGCCTCATCTTCCGCCTAGGAACCCTCCAACCACTAGGGATGAACTCAGATTTCTCCAGTTTCCTCATTTCCCCTCCCCCCACCTTGTCTCAGCACCAACCCTCGAACTCAGCACCACCTTCCTAACCTGCAATCTTCTTCCTTATCTCTCCGCCCCCACCCCCACTCCGGCCTATCACCCTCACCTTAACCTCCTTCCACCTATCGCATTTCCAACGCCCCTTCCCCCAAGTCCCTCCTCCATACCTTTTATCTTAGCTGCTTGGCACACTCTCCTCATTCCTGAAGAAGGGCTCATGCCTGAAACTTTGATTCTTCTGATCCTTAGATGCTGCCTGACCTGCTGCGCTTTCCCAGCAACATATTTTCAGCTGCTTATATTTCAATAAAAGATTGTAGGGAATGTCAAATAAATTATATAATCCCAGAAATAGATCCAGTATTATAAAAAAAACTCATTGCTATTACAAATATTTCATGTTCTTTTAAATTCTTAATGTTTAATAAAAAGAATTTGATAACTTTGTATGAGGAGTGGTACAGATGGTTTATATTTTGTACACATCGTATTCCCACGATAATTTTGTTTTTGTGTGTTCAAAAACTAACAGGACCACAGTAGCTTTTTGACAGCTTACTGAATGTTATTCAAATTGATGAGTGGAAAACTACCCTTTCTGGTTGTTGTAATAGTTCTAAATGTGATTGCTAGGCATCTCTTTCCGACAGTTCCTGAACAAACAAACTGCAGGAAAACAAGTCTCAGGTCAAAGGAGCAATCGGTAAAAAATAGTGTCCTACAAACAAGAAAAGGAGTGGTCATGTGCAGTAAATTTTTTCCTGTATTTCTTGGTTTTATTGACACTGCATAAACAAATCAATTAATGAAGTACACTTTATTTTACAGATGTGTAATCTAACTCAAGAAGTGTCTCAATTAGGCAAAGATCTACACAATGTAGTGCATCTTCTGGAAAGCCTTTTGACAGCACAGAAAAATACACCTTTCTGGCCTGTTCGTGGTGCTCACATGGCCCCTACAGTGGACAACATGAAAGCAAGAATGGCTTGGACATCACATCAGCCTTGTTTTCATATGCAGGGTGGGACAGCCTCTTGTGTTGCCACAAACCCATCACAAAACTCAACAGTGGCGGCTGACATGTGGCCTTTGGATTCAGGAATTAAATATAGTAACCCTCAAGGACTGGGAATAATTTCACAACGACCAATGGAAAGTGATCATTACCACATTTTGTCCACACCAGTCCATGCTCAGCATTGCCAGTCACTCCAAGGTGATTGCTTACCACGCGTTCGATGTGTGACTCCACATTCTGACACCACATTAACCCCTCTTCAGTCCATGTCAGTTACCCTTTCATCTTCTACAGGTTCATCGCCTGAGAGAGCAAACCCACTAGCATTCCCTTGCAAATCTAAGGAAAGTAGCAGCTCCAACCTGGGCCCAATCAGCTCATCAGATCTTGGAAATTCTCCAGATTCCTGGGAACTTGAGGGGATGTCAGGTATTTCTTTATCAAACATGGCAGCTTCACCAATGGAAGTTATGACAAGTACTGACAAATTTAAGAATGACAGTGCCATTAATTTGTAATGATTATGATGAATTAATAAGCAAGCGCTGAAAAGGTTGGCATTGAGCTTTCGGTTTTGAATATTTTATGATTGCATCCATGCAATATTCTTCTGCATTCCACTGATATTGCAGAAGAGTCACAGAAAATGACTTCAGGGGAACACTGGAAATCGAACTTTATTATAAGTAAAGTGGTAGAAATCTATCAGATTATTCTCCAGTGGAGAAAAAAAATCATATAACAGTTTTCAGGAGCATGCTTATGAATCTATAACTATTTGAGCACAAAAGTAGTTTGCTTATCTGGCCGGCAGGCTCCCAGGGCGATTCAAGACACTTACAGCCTCAGGACAGCTGGAAATTCAGGGCAGCTGAATAAAAATGGCTTTTATAGCAGAAAATAATTCTTCCCAAAAGCAAAGTTTTTCTTATTTCTGAAAGACCTCTGCTGAGCTATCCCGAAAGGCTATGAATTGGACAGTTTGCTCTGGGTGGTCGGATGTCCTGCTGATTCATTTTTCTTTATGGACAAGGCCCAGGTACAATTAACGCTGCATGCAGTCTCCTAGACAATCAGTCAACTACAGCTGGTAGCAGAAGGTTAGTTGCTGCACATTGTATCATGTAAATCAATTTGTTCAATTATTTATCAAAAAATGACTATTTTTATACATTTGGTATGGAAACCGTATTTAAGTCACATGTTTATAATGAAATCTTTTTGTGACAAAGCTTGAAAGAAAACTCAAATGCTTTACAATAATCCTATTTATGGTGTTATCTCAAATCATTGGAGAAAAGGTTATGTACGGCACTGTGGCTAAAAAGGTATGTAATGAATTAGGTTACTTAGAAATGGTTGCATGTTAGCTACTATGAATGTACCTGCAGTGATCAAAATATAACTAAAACTAATAAAGAATGACACTTATTTATTGCTTATATTTCAATAAAAGATTGTAGGGAATGTCAAACAAAATTATGTAATTCCAGAAATAAGTACACTATTATGAAAAAAAATCACTACCATTACAAATATTTCATGTTCTTTTAAATTCTTAACATTTAATAAAAATAACTTGATAACTTTGTATGAGGGGTAGTGCAAATGGTTTGCGTTTTGTACACATTGTATTGCCACGACAATATTATTCAAAAACTAACAGGACCGCTGTAGCTTTTTGACCCCCTACTGAATACTACTCATAGTAATGAGTAGAAAACCTATCATCTTTCACCCTTTCTGGTTGTTATAATAGGTCTAAATATAATTGCTAGACATCTCTTTGAGAGAGTTCCTGTACAAGCAAACTGCAAAATAAAAGTCACAGATTAAAGGAACAGTGGGTAAAAAGTGTCCTCCAGATTTGGTCATCCTCTAAAGCAGATGGCACATCACATGCTACACATGGACCATAGAGTCATGGAGACGTACAGCACAGAAACAGACCCTTCGGTCCAACTTGTCCATGCCGACCAGATATCTCAACCCAACCTAGTCCCACCTGCCAGCACCTGGCCCACATCCCTCCAAACACTTCCTATTCATATACCCATCCAGATGCCTTTTAAATGTTGCAATTTTACTAGCTTCCACCACTTTCTCTGGCAACCCATTCCACGCACGCACCACCCTCCATGTGAAAAAGTTTCCCCTTAGGTCTCTTTTATATCTTTCCCCTCTCATCCTAAACCTATGCCCTCTAGTTCTGGATGCCCCATCTCAGGGAAAGACTTTGTCTATTTATCCTATCCATGTTCCTCATGATTTTGTCAACCTCCATAGGTTACCCCTCAGCCTCTGACATTCCAGGGAAAACAGCCCTAGCTTATTCAACCTCTCCCTATAGCTCAAATCTTCCAACCCTGGCAACATCCTTGTAAATATTTTCTGAACCATTTCAAGTTTCACATCATCTTTCCAATAGGAAGGAGACCAGAATTACACGCAATATTCCAAAAGTGGCTTAACCAATGTCCTGTACAGCCGTAGCATGACCTTACAACTCCAGTACTCAATATTATGACCAATAAAGGAAAGCATACCAAACGACTTCTTCACTATCCTATCTATCTGTGACTCCACTTTCAAGGAGCTATGAACCTGCACTCCAAGGTCTCTTTGTTCAGCAACATTCCCAAGGACCTTACCATTAAGTGTATAAATCCTGCTAAGGTTTGCTTTCCCAAAATGCAGTACCTTGCATTTATCTAAATTAAACTGCCACTCCTCAGTCCATTGGCCCATCTGATCAAGATCCCATTGTAATCTGAGGTAACCTTCTTCGCTGTACACTGCACCTCCAATTTTGATGTCATCTGCAAAAGTACTAACTATACCGCTTATGATCACATCCAAATCATTTATATAAATGATGAAAGTAGTGGGCTCAACACCAATCCTTGTGGCACTCCAATGGTCACAGACCTCCAGTCTGAAGAAACAACCCTGCACCACCACCACCCTCTGTCTTCTTTCTTTGAGCCAGTTCTGTATCAAAATGGCTAGTTCAGCTTCTGACATTTTATGTTTATCCAGTGTGTGGCCAGTTGCTACCCATTTTGAATGTTTTGGGTTCTTGGGCAGATGGTTAAAATGTATTCAAGGAGACAGCGATGTAATGATAACATCAGTGCATGAGTAATCCAGGGGCCAACGCTAATGCTATGCTGACATGGGATGAAGTTCCATCACTGCAGCCAGTGAAATTTGAACTCAATGAATGAAATCTAGAATTAAATGTTCTTCCTTATTTAGTGAACATGAAGTCATTGTTGTAAAATCTCACTTGGTTCACTAATATCTCTGAGGATAGGATATTAGTGACCATGACCTTACCTGGTCTGGCCTACATGTAACTCCATACTCACAAAAAATGTGGTAAACACTTAAGTGGTTTCTATGTGGCCTAGCAGTATCCTAACAAGTACATTCTGTTGTAATAAGTTGCTACAAACTATAAAATTAACATACCAAGAGTGAACCATTTGACATTGATCCAGACACTGGGAGCAGCCATGGCAAAACCTATCGACCCTGAAAGGTGCATCTTAGTTGCTAACTTCTCAGGTCTTGTGTTAAAATTTGCAGAGTTGTCCTATAATCTAGTCAAGAAACAGCCTGACATCATCCTAATCACTGAATCATACCTCAATAGACAAAGTCCCTGACACCAACACCACCATCCTCAGGTATGACCTGTTCCACTAGGACAGACATTCCAGAGGTGATTGAACACTGGTATACAGTAAGGGGATAGTTGCCCAGGAAGACCGCAGCGTTGATGCTGGATGCCATCAAGACAAACATGGGCAAGGAAACCTGCTAATTACCATTGACCTCACCACCTCAGTTGATGAATCATGACTATTCCATTTTGAACAGCAATTCATTGGATCACAGAGTGGCAAGGGCACAGAATATGTTCTGGGTGGTATTTCAGTGGCCATCACCAAGAATGGCTCAGTAGTACACTATTGTTCAAACTGGTCAAATCTGAAATGATGTAACTGGTAGACTGGATCTGCAGCAGATGGTGTGGCAACCAATAAGAGGAAAATACTGATTCTCGATCATCTTCACCAATTTACCTGTCACACATGCATCTTTCTAAAACAACACTGGTAAGGTTAGTGAAAGAATCACTGTACAGTCCTTGAGTCAAATCTAGCGATTTCAGGTGTGCCCTGCATCATCTGCAACAATAGGGCAAAATCTATCAACCTAAACAATATTCAAACATAATCTGTAGCCATATGACCGCCATTTCCAGAATTCTACAATCACCATCAAGCTGATCGGAAAACTGTGAAGAGCTAAGGATGCAGACAAGTATGTCGGGAGCAGCACCAAGCGTACCTAAAAATAAGGTATAACTGTTTGAAGGGACAGGACTACTTACATGCCTAATAAAGGAAACAGAATGTGGGAGAGAAAGCTGAGCAAAATTGTAACCAACAGATCAGATCAAAGCTCTGCATTCTGCCCTTATGCAATCATGAATAAATTGGAGAATTAAACACCTAACAAGAGGAGGTAGCACCACAAATACCCCCTTTCTCAATGATGGGGGAACCAGCACATTTATGCAAATGAAGTATTTGCATCCACTTTGAATTAGAATAGTGGATGATCCATATTGGCCTACTCCTTCATGATGACATAAAACAGCTGGAGACTATACACCTTGACAACTGCAAACTAGTCATACCCATATCCACACTATTCCAGCACATCTACAACACTGGAGTCCACATGGCAATGTGGAAAATTGCCAAAATATGTTCAGTGCACAAACAAACAAGTTCAACTCAGCCGGTTACTTCTCTATCAGTCTACTCTTGACCATCAACAAAGTGATGGTAGTGGTCATTATCATTGCTGCAGGTTGACACTTACTTAAAAATAACCTGCTCCTGGCTCTAAGTTTGAGTTCCTTATGGCCATTCAGCTCTGATCTAATTATGGTCTTGGTCAAAACATGGATATAAAACTGAACTCAAGAAGTAAGGTGAGAGTGACTGACTGAGACAACAAGGCGGCATTTGATTTCATCAGACATCAAGGACCCAGAAGAAAACCGAAGCCAATATGAATCAAAATTAAATATCTGCTGGTTAGAGTCATACTTAGCACGAAGGAAAATAGTTGTGGTTCTTAGATGTCAATTATCACAGTCCATGGACATCACTGAAGAGTTCCTCAATATAGTGTCCTTGGCCCAACCAGGTTCAATAAGACAGAGTATTATAAAATGTTTGGCAGGGGGGGTTGGGATCTTAAAAAGGGATTATGAAAACTAAGAGAATGTATGAGATTGCCAGGTGGACTGTCGGAAAACCCAAAGCATTTTCAAAAAATATATGAAGACTAGGTGAATAATGATGAAAGTGTAGGCCCATTAGAGAGTGTAATGGAACACTCTGTATTTGCCTGGATGAGAGCAGTTGCAACAAGCAGCCCATTCAATTGACCGTTACATTCACCACCTTGTTGTGGTTCTGTTCGCCGAGCTGGAAGTTTTTGTTGCAAACGTTTCGTCCCCTGGCTAGGCGACATCATCAGTGCTTGGGAGCCTCCTGCGAAGCGCTTCTTTGATGTTTCCTCCGGTGTTTATAGTGGTCTGTCCCTGCCGCTTCCGGTTGTCAGTTTCAGCTGTCCGCTGTAGTGGTTGGTATATTGGGTCCAGGTCGATGTGTTTGTTGATGGAGTTTGTGGATGAATGCCATGCCTCTAGGAATTCCCTAGCTGTTCTCTGTCTGGCTTGCCCTACGATAGTAGTGTTGTCCCAGTCGAATTAAATGCCTAAAACTAGGGGGCATGCATTCAAGGTGAGAGGGGGAAAGCTCAAAGGAGATAGAATCATAAAATCCTTAACAGTGTGCAAACAGGCCATTTGGCCCAACAAGTCCAATCTGACCCTCCAAAGAGTAACCCACCCAGACCCTATTATTCTACATTTACCTCAGACTAATGCACCTAACTTACACATCCCTGAACACAATGGGCAATTTAGTACGGCTAATTGCCCTAACCTGCACATCTTTGGATTGTAGGAGGAAACCAGAGCACCCAGAGGAAAGTCACGCAGACACGGGGAGAATGTGCAAACTCCAGTCAGACAGTCACCCGAGGCTGGAATCAAACCCAGATCCTTGGTGCTGTGAGGCAGCAGTGCTAACCACTGAGCCAGAGAGTGGTAGGAGTCTGGAATGCACTGTTAGAGGTGGTGGTGGAGGCAGATAGGGCATTTAAGAAACTTTTACATCGGCACATGAATATGCAAGGAATGGAGGGATATGGACCAAGGGCAGGCAGAGGGAATTAGTTTAATTTGGCATTGTGTTCGGTGCAACATCATTGGCTGTACTGTTCTAGGTTCTATATTATATGGACGAGTTAGACCGAAGGGTCTGTTTCTATGCTGTATAACTCTATGACTCTAATATCCTTGAGCTCAGATTCAGCTTTCAGCCTTGAACTTATTAGTTTTTCTTTTATGTTTCTCCTCCATGCTCTCCCTGCATTGATATTAACTCTTCCTCCTTGCAGTCTCCGACACATTAATATCGTGTATGACACAATTTACTTGACCTCTTCAAATTCTAGCCTCCATATTACTTCCCCTCATATTGAGCTCTGCAGCCATTTCCCTCTCACTCAGACAGGTCCAGGGCTCCCTTGGTATGATGTAACTCAGTTGCCAGGGTCTCTTTGTTCAGCAACATTCCCTAGGACCTTACCATTAAGTGTATAAGTCCTGCTAAGATTTGCTTTCCCAAAATGCAGCACCTCACATTTATCTGAATTATACTCCATCTGCCATTTCTCAGCCCATTGGCCCATCTGGTCCAGATCCTGTTGTAATCTGAGGTAACCCTCTTCGCTGTACACTACACCTCCAATTTTGGTGTCATCTGCAAACTTACTAACTGTACCTCTTATGCTCACTTCCAAATCATTTATGTAAATGACAAAAAGTAGAGGGCCCTGTTCTTGCAGACATTGGTGGCATACAAATTGATGCAGGAGATGGTGATTAATGGAGGCCATCTGTACATCGTTTCTCCATCAGAGGAAGATAATGGACTGAATATTATGATTTGACAATGATATATTGGAAGGCAGGAGTTTGGGTGCTCATTAAATAAAATCACCTGTCCATCCACCCCTCTCCCAAATTACAGTGGACAGGTATCAAGCCCTTAGGCCAGACTATGTTGAGGTCCTTAAATGACCCATTAGTACAACTCAAGGGCCTCTATCTGTTTCTTTCAAAGTCTAAAGTGTGGCAGGAGAAGATGGGCAAGGCAATTAACATGCAATCCGATCTTCATAAGCTATTTTCAGGCAAGCACAGATGAGGCAGTAACTTCTTTGGAGGAAACCATTTTGCCCATTGGTGACACCACAGTATCCACCAGATTGTGCCATCCTCTTTATCTCACCATTTCTGGCATTTAAAGCCCTCCTCGCTTTCTCCTCCCCGACCTTCGGGAGTCTTCCAGGCAGACTCAATTGAATTCCGAACTTACCCATAATCCACAATCCATTGCTCTTATTCTTCATAAACTGATTGTAGTCCAGTCGTGCCCACTGCTTGACTTTGGCCTTCTGGGACTACACAGCTACAAGACAATCAGATTAGCCAGACAGCTATCTAGGTGGGACATCTTCTCAGATAGGGGTAGAAGTCCCAAATAAAACTGCCACCAGCCTAATACAACTACGGCATAGACAGGTCTCTAGTCAGTGCAGTGTGAGCAGACTTTTCAATCAGGAGTGCAGGAATCAATGACAAAGATCATTGGAGTCCTACATGCTGTTGCAATGTAGAACTGTTAGTGCATTATAGAAAAGTTCTGGAGCTATTAAAGAACAGAAGAAGGTCATTCTGCTCATTACGTCTATGCTGGCCCTCAATAGGGCGATTCTGTTGGCCCCATTCCTTCACTGTATCACTGTGGTCCTGCATGCAGTGACCTTCGCACTATTGGAAAAGCACATTCTGTTCTCTCTCCGAACAATTTGCTCCTTGCAAACTTCTTCACCAGTGTTTTTGATGATGCCAACAAATTGTCCCAGCCTATATCAAGATGCTATAGTCTGAAATCAGGCCCTCAAGACCAGAGCTGTTTGAGTTCACCCACCACAGTGATATGAAGTGGTCTCAGTGGAAGCTCAGCAGTTGAAATTTTGGAGATACCGTTCAAAGTAGCGCTAGAAAACATAATACCATATGCACAAGAGAGTTTCACACTATTGGAATAACATGGGGAATTGTGGTAAATATGATGGCACATTATGAGTGTTATTAAATATATTCTAAGTTCATTATTCTTTTCTGGCACAAATAAATATTTTTAACATCAAATTTGGGCTGAAAAATGTCAGCACAAATTTCAAACTGGGGTTTTCACAAGTGCATTCCTTAATTATTTGAGTTAAGAGTCATACATATGTGGAATACAGCTATTAGATAGTTATTTGGTTCTTGTATTTGTCGTCAAATGAAGGAAAAGATATTGGATTGTGAGGTGACAATTGGCTGATGGGAGTGAAGAAGGTAGTGGAAACTATTTCAGAATCGGTATGCTGGGACAGCAGGGATGTGAAGTGTTCTTTGAGAGTCTACCATCAGGCAGCTGGGGTTATTGGTGGGGTTGGTGCTGTGACTGCTCTTTTTTCACCATTGTGTAGTTTTGCCATTCCATGTTACCTCACCTTCCTAATCCTTATTTTCCTGCCTGCAACCTTTCCATCCTTTGGGTTTTGTTAAATGTGCTGCACAAATGCAGGTTACTTTCTAGCAAAGCTGTATGTATTCCAGAAAAGGAAATGTTAAGGCAAAAATGGACCAATAACATGCAGTGAAGGCACACCACAATGACCAAACATTATATTGTGGTACCAAGTCCTAGAAACACATTTCTCCCAAAAGCAAAATATTTCACAAAACCCATCTCTGGAATTTACAATGTACATAACAGCTCAAGGGCAAGGGGCAATATCCTTATGAAGTTAACTGTTCCACAAGAGTCTGGTAGAAGAAAGCATGCACCTATTTAATTATACAATTATAAATAAGGTTGTTTTATTATACAATGATTAATTACTTTGCATTATGATATGGAAATAGTTTAGGCCACAGTTTCTAAAGCAGAATGGCCCTCCCATTAATCTGCTCGCCAAACTGATGCAAAATCCAACCTTCCTCCCTCCTACTTCATATAACTACCTGAGGACTTTTCCCAGGAATTTAACATCCATCTCCCTGTAATCTTTGAGTTATTAGTCTGAGTATCTTCCATTTCAACCATCTGGTCTTGGATGCTGATCAGGACGATCAGAACAGAAAAATGAAGCAGTGACTGACTAACGCTGCATCTTTATACATCCCTTATATAAACCATGAAAGACATTCTTCCAAAGGTAAGACTAATGCTGCTGCTGCTTAAATGATGACAGCTTTTTTTAAAGCAAATCTGAATGCTGCTGTGGTGTCACTAATCAGATCTCCTGATGCTGCTGTATGTGGCCCACCCACTGCTTAGAACATCAGTAGACTAGAGCCCTTGAGAGTTTCTAAGTTGCTGCCAGCACACCAAAGTTAAAAGGTAACTTGACAGAATTTTCAAGTCACTGAGGGTTTTCAGCTCAACGATTGTTTGGAACATTGTTTATTTTTGTTCATCAAAATCTAACTACTGGATTTAGCTTTCTTCCCTAGTCCCTTGGGCTTTCTTTTCTTACCTGATGACACTCAGGGTAAGGAATGGCATATTGTTTAGATATCCCAATTGAATTGTGTTACTTAGAGAAAGAATGGGAAGTTGAATAGAAGGAATAGAGGGAAATGAACGCATCAGGAACCACTGGAAATCATCTGATAGACACCCAAAAATAACTTTCACACTGAGATCTACAGAGCAAGATACCCTCTTTTCACCTGAACATTAAAGCCCTACATAGTCTGTGCTTCACTGAACAGCTTGTGCAACAGTTATAGGCTGGGTTTCCAATTGAAGTTGGAATGGAAGTAACTTACACTAAAAACATCCTTCAGTATTCTAGCATGCATCCCATTCAGATATAGTGATTCTTCAACATTTTGTTCCACCTTTTAAAAAAAAAGTTTTGAATATTTACTTTCAATTCAATTCCTTTGACATTGTTCTTAGATTGTTAACCAATCCCACTTTCAACGTTATCTGTAAACATGGAATGGTTTATACGTCGGAGCCTTCTCCTTGACTCCTTACCTTTTGAAAAGTCTGCCCTCAAATTTAAAGACTGTCAAATCCTAGAATCATAGAATCCCTAGAGTGCAACAAGACTCCATTCAACCATTGAGGCTGCACCAACTCTCTGAATTACATCCACCCAAGCCCAGCCCCACTATCCTATCCCCCTAACCCCTCATTTACTATGGCTAATCCACTAACCTGCACATCACTGGTACATACAAGAAAGAAACAACTTGTTTTTCATCTCCTCAGAACATTCCAAAGTGCCTCACTCACAAGTTGATTTTGAAGTTTAGTTAAATGGCTTACGTAAGCGAACACAACAATCCATTAACACACAGCAAGGTCCCACATATAACAAATGAGGTGAGTTATATTGGTGGTGTTGGATGAGGAATAAATAGTGACTAGTCTGCAAAGAAAACTCATTGTTATAGCATTTCTAAAACTAGGGGCATAGTCTGAGAATTAGGGCAAGATCGTTCACGAGAAATGTTAGGCAACATTTCCATACACAAAGGGTGGTAAATGTTTGAACGCTTTTCCACAAACAGCAGTGGATGCTGGATCAGTTGTTAATTTTAAACATTAAATAGTTTTTTTTTGTTAAGCAATGGTATTAAGGGATATGGGCCAAAGGCGGGTATGTAGAGTTAGACAACAGATCAGCCATGATCTTATTGAATGGTGGAACAAGCTAGAGAGACTGAATGGCCTACCACTGTTTTTATGTTATTACTATAATAACAGTAGTTAAAGTATTGTAAACTAGAATTTTACTGAGTTCTTGCCATCCAGCCAGTAGGCAAACCACCAAAAGAGCCTTAACTGTTATACATGGGAACATAACACTTTTATGACTTATGAGGTTGTGCAAACTAATTGCAAATCACAGGGATGCTATTATATTGTTGAAATTCTCGTGACATGGAGGTTCACTGAAGAACTAAAGAGGTAGCACAGATACCATGCAGGATTAGGGTGTGAAAGGTTTGGGGGGGTGGGTTAGTAGAGCAAGTGAGAGGAGGCGTTACATGCAATAATGAGAGTATTAGAGCATGTGCATTGGTGGGAGGTGGGTGCAGACAAATGTACAGTGAGTGACAAAGAAAAGAATGTGGCACTTAGCACAGCAGAGCATAGAAAGTCATTGACTTTCTTTCTGCAAAGCTGACCATTCCTCTGCATTGTGCAGATACCAAATATTTGGGTGGTAACCTCAGTTCAGACTGGCAGGGTTGGGTGATGCAGCCTCCTCTGCTGGTCCTCCAGGAAAAGGTTACGCCCCCACTGGACGATCCTGCCCACGAGGACCCCTGTCAGAGAACCATGGTGCCATCTTCCCCTTCCTTGATTTCTTCAAGCTCCTTCCTAGATCGAGCAGGGTAGTTCACCATGGGCTTTTAAAGATGGTACAACCACAAGGAATGCTGGTGTTTCAGCTGGTAACCATTGGGTGGCAAGTTTAAGTGGAATGGCCTGTAGTAAGTTGGGGCAGAAATCAGACATCAAAGACACCATAGGTAGGTAATTAATGAGGTACAGTAGCACAAGAAATCTTCCTCGGCCTCATGAAAAATAAATTACCCTCCAAAGCACTTGTTACAATTCAGACTTAAAGAAAATAAAAACATAAGTTTGAGCCCTGTTAGATAAAGAAACGGGCTTATAATGTTGCCAAAAAGAGTAGTGAGCCTGATGACTGGTAAAAATTAGTATGCAATAAAGGAAGACTAATAAATTAATAAAGAGCAAAGAAAATGTAAGTGTAAACTAGCAAGAGTCATAAAAAAAACAAAGCTTCTTAAGAGAGGGAAAAGAAAAGGGATTAGTGAAAGTAAATGTGGGTCCCTTAGAAGCAGAAACAGGAGGAATTACTGTGGAAATAAAAAAAAGCAGAGAATTAAACAAATACTTTGCATCTGTCTTCATGGTGGAAGACACATAAAGCATTCCAGAAACAATAAAGAAACAAAAGTTTATTAAGAATTTTAAATTTATAAGGAAATAGGACTAGAGACTAAAAGCTAACCCCTGGATCTGATGACCACATCATGGAATCATAGTACAGAAGAGGCCCTTCAGCCTATTGAGTCCAATAATGCTCTACTAATTAAACTCATCCCAGTTTCTGCAGGAAGTCTATATTCTTGAATGCTATGCCACTTAAAGGTTGTCAGGTTTCACACTGCAATTACCCTCCCACGCGCTGCATTCCAGACATCTATTACCCTCTGGGTGAAAGCATTTTTCCTCAAATACCCTCTAAACCTCCTGCCTTTCACTTTAAAAGTGTGTCCCCTTCTTCTTGACCCTTTACCTAAGGGGAGCAGCTGGTTTCTATCCATCCTGCCCATGCTCCTCTTATCCTATACACCTCTATCAAGATTCCTCAACCTTTTCTGCTCCCAACATCTTGGGGCTTTAAAAGAGATGATATCAGAGATAATGGGCACACAGTTATTGATCTTCTAGAATTCCCCCAATTTCTGCAGCATAGAAACTAAAAATCACAATCCACTGATTCAAAAAAGGATTGTGAGAAAACAGGAAATAAAGATCAGTTAGCTGACACCAATGGCAGAAAAATGCTAACATCTATTAGCCAGAATGCAATAATAGCATGCTTCAAAATCCAAAAGGCAAATAGATTGCTTATTGAGGATGTGCCAATGCTTTGATTGACAACGCCTCCAGGTGATTTGGTATTTTTCCTCCTGGCAGAAGAGTCTCTTTGTGGTATTGCTCTTTGAACATACTTGGACATTCTCATATGTTTTAGAGCATAATTTGTCAATAGGAGGACACCACTCATAATGGTTTTTCTCATGTTGTTCTTCCCAATCGTTCATCTAAGGGTGTTGATATCATGGTCAACCTGATGTTTACACCCCCTCCCAGCCAGTACTCCTAGAAGGTTGATCTGTTGCAATGGCAGGCAGGACTTCATCACGTTCAGAATAGAAACTTTCCTTAACATTTTCATTAAAAGTCAAGGGTCTGGGCACAAGCACTGATAAAAGTTAAGTTTAGAGGACTGGAGTATAAGGCACAGAAGTTATGCTGCAGTTATACAAAACCCTGGTTAGACCTTAGTTGCAGTACTGTTAGCAGACCTGGACACCAAACCTTAGGAAGGATGTATTGGCCTTGGAGGCTGTACAACTTAGGTTTACAAGAATGATAACCTGGACTTCAGAGATTAAGTTATGAGGAGAGATTGTACAAATTAGGTCTGTTTTCTCTGGAACTTAGAAGGTTAAGCAGTAATCTGATCAAAATATTTAGGATAGTAACAGGAAACGACAAGGTAGATAAAGATAAGCTATTTTCACTGGTTAATAATTCTAAAACTAGAGGGCAATGGCTAAAGATTAAGGCCAGACCATTCAGGAGGAATGTTAGGAGGCACTTTGGTTCACAAAGGGTGTTAGAGATTTGGAACTCTATTCCTCAAATAGCAGTTGATGCCAGATCAATTGTTATTTTCAAACCTGTGATAGGTATGTTTTATTAAGCAAAGGTACTAAGGGGTATGGACTAAAGACTACAGATCAGCCATGATTTCTGCAAATAGTGGAACATTCTTGAGGGGCTGAATGGCCTACTTGCATGCCTATGTTCCTCTGTGGCATATTGATACTGAGCTGCAGATAAGTGTCACAAAGTCTTTCAGTTATACAGTGGAGAGTTCTGGCAGTTTCAGAAGGCAGAACAAACTTCATAGACATGATGGTCATTTCGAGTAGAAGATGTATCTCCTGCTTATTCCTTCCCTAGAACGTCAGGTCACATTGAAGGCTCTGATGCCAATTTGGAGTTTTGATAACTCATGTGGTATCATGTGTTCAGCTACTTGAGATAATCTAACACTGAGTGTTCTAACATTCCAAGTTACAAAATATGAAGTTTGCTTTCTTTGGCCACAAAGTTGGTGAAATCACTTGGCATGATTTCCCAGGCAAGAGAAAGTGGGACAGCCTGTTTTTGGAGCACCTTTTCTGGCCCTCTTCCCATTTGGGTTCAGCAGGGGGTATAACTTGAAGAGAGCTGCTCAGTCATAGATGCTGCTGACATTTTTCCACAGTTGTCAAACACTATTCCTACATCCAACAGCTCTGTGCAAAATCTGGATAAACACTACCAGGCTCACAGTCTTATCAATATTGGTGAACATCCACTACCACAAGACTGAGCAAGCAGGTCCCAGCCAAAGTAACTATATTCAACATGTGAACCATGGGGAAGCTATCATTGTTCACATGACCATTATGGACCAGTGGTCAGATTTCAATCCATCATCCTGCCTTTTGCCATAGCCCTTGATTGCCTTTCTGATTAAAACTCTATCTATGACCCAGCCGCAACAGTAAAGCATTCAGCAGATTCACTACCTACACTGAGAAGTGCATTCTAAATTTAATATCAAGAGTCAAGATTCTTGCAGGTTTGTTTCCAATGCTCCAAAGGTGTCCATGTAATTGTTAAACATTTACCTAGACATGTCTGGAGATATCAAAACAGCAAACAGAAGTGTCATTTGTCATGCAGAGCTGGGAATGAAACACTTGCATCGTATGTATCTCAAGATGTTACAAGACATTAGTTCAAACTGAATGTGAATTTAATGCTACAGACATTTTATGTATTCCTCTTTACAAACACTGACACAGATTGTCAGACAGGATGCTGTATTACATGGATCCAGTACCAAAACAGTTGCCTTCTTCTGCCTTTACAGCAATCTGTAGATGATTATCTTGATGCAGTGAAGAGGTTTGTGTTCTCTGACAAACTCTTTGAGTGATGCCATCAGGAGTTCACTGTTCTTGATAGGGCTAGCCATGGTGGCAAGGCAGATGGCGGTGCCAAGGGGCCGTTAGAACATAGAAAAGTACAGCACAGTACAGGCCCTTCAGCCCTCAATGTTGTGCTGACTTTTATCTAAGATCAAACTAACCCACATATCCTTCATTTTACTATCATCCATGTGCCTATCCAGGAGTTGCTTAAATGTCCCTAATGTAACTGGCTCTACTACCACTGCTGGAAGTGCATTCCACACACCCATTACTCTCTGCGTAAAGAACCTACCTCTGACATCTCCCCTAAACCTTCCTCCAATCACCTTAAAATTATGCCCCCTCGTGATAGACATTTCCAACCTGGGAAAAGGTCTCTGGTTATCTACTCTATCTAAGCCTCTCATCATCTTGTATATCTTATCAAGTTACCTCTCATCCTTCTTCACTCCAATGAAAAAAGCCCTAGCTCCCTCAACCATTCTTCATAAGACATGCCCTCCATTTCAGGTAGCATTCTGGTAAACTCCTCTGCACTCTCTCTAAAGCTTCCACATCATTCCTATAATGAGGTGACCAGAACTGAACACAATGTTCTAAGTGTGGTCTAACCAGGACTCTATAGAGCTGCAGTATAACTTCGCGGCTCCTAAACTTAATCTCTCTGCTAATGAAAGTCAACACACCATACACCGTCTTAACAACCCTACCCAACTTGAGTGGCAACTTTGAAAATCTATGGATCTGGACCCCCAGATCCCTCTGTTTCTCCACACTGCCAAGAAACCTGCCTTTAAACCTGTATTCTGCATTCAAATTTGACTTTCCAAAATGAATCACTTCACACTTTTCCAGGTTGAACACTCCATCTGCCACTTCTCAGCGTAGCTCTGCATTCTGTCAATGTCGTGTTGCAAGCTACAACAGCCCTCCACACTATCCACAACTCCACCAACCTTCATGTAATTGGCAAACTTAATAATGCACCTTTCCACTTCCTCATCCAAGTCATTTATAAAAATCGCAAAGAGCTGAGGTCCTAGGCTAGATCCCTACAGAACATCACTGGTCACTGAGCTCCAGGCTAAATACTTTTCACCACCCTCTGTCTTCTATGTGCCTGTTAATTCTGTATCCAGACAGCCAAATTTCCCGGTATCCCATGCCTCCTTACTTCCTGAATGAGCCTACCATGGGGAACCTTATCAAATGCATTGCTAAAATCCATATACACTACATCCATTGGTCTACCTTCATCGATGTGTTTGGTCACATCCTCGAAGAATTCAGTAAGGCTTGTGAGACATGATCTGACCCTCACAAAGCCATGCTGACTATCTTTAATTAAAACTATGCTTTTCCAAATAATCATAATTCCTGTCTCTCAGAATCCTCTCCAATAATTTGTCCATTACCAACGTAAGACTGACTTTTCTGTATTTCTCAGGGTTATCCGTATTCTCTTTCTTGAACAAGGGAATAACATTTGCCACCCTCCAGTCATCTGATACTACTCCAGTGGAAAGTGAGGACACAAAGATCATTGCCAAAGGTATAGCAGTCTCTTCCCTCACCTCCCATAGTAACCTTTGGTATATCCCATCTGGCCCAGGGGACTTGTTTATCCTCATATTTGTCAAAACTTCCAGCACATCTTCTTTCTTAACATCAACCTGTTTGAGCAAATCAGCCTGTTTCATGCTGTCCTCACAAATGACAAGGTTCTTCTTAGTAATGAATACTGAAGCACAGTATTCACTAAGGGCCTCCCCTACCTCCTCTGATTCCAGGCACAAGTTCCCTCCACTATTCCTGATTGGCCTCACCCTCACTCTGGCCATCGTCTTATTCCTAACATAAGTGTAGAACGCTTTGGGGTTTTTCTTAATCCTACCCATCAAGGCTTTTTAATGCCCATTTCTAGCTCTCCTAAGTCCATTTTTCAGTTCCTTCCTGGCTACCTTGTAACCCACCCCCCAAAGCCCTGTGTGATCCTTGCTTTCTCAACTTTAAGTAAACTTCCTCCTTCTTCTTGACTAGATGTTGCACATCTCTTGTCATCCAAGGTTCCTTTACTCTGCCATCCCTTCCTTGCCTCAGTGAGACAAACCTATCCAGCACTCGTAGCAAGTGGTCCTAAACAAACTCCACATTTTTGTTGTGCATTTCCCTGAAAACATCTGTTCACAATTTATGCTCTACACTTCCTGCCTAATAACATTGTAATTGCCCCACGCCCAAGTAAATCCTTTCTCATACTGTCTGCTCCTATCCCTCTCCGTGACTATAGTAAAGGTCAGGAAGTTGTCATCACTATCACCAAAATACTCTCCCACTGAGAGACCTGACACCTGACCAGGTTCGTTGCCAAGCACCAAATCCAATATGGCCTCCCCTCTAGTTGGCCTATCTACATATTGAGTCAGAAATCCTTCCTAAGCACACCTGACACCACTCCAAGCAAACTATTTGCACCAAGGAGATGGCAATCAATTTTAGGGAAGTTGAAGTCACCCATGACAACAACCCTGTTACTTTTGCACCTTTCCAAATGTCCTAAAAGTCTTCAACAGCAGAACAGGGAAAGGCTTCCAGTCAGAAGTTCTGAGGAAGGGTCACTCAACCTGAAGTGTTAACTTTGATTTCTCTCCACAGATGCTGCCAGAGCTGTAGCAATATCAGTTTTCATTACTGACGTGCAGCATCCACAGTTCTTTTGGTTTTTATTTAAGTGTTGTAGATGTGTGCACAAGAAGCCTCAATGATCTAGAGACACAAAATGGCCGCCTGTCAATTGGCAGCTCATCTTCCAGGTGATTGCATATGTCTGACACAACCTGGCATGATATCCTGACCCTCCTGAGACACCGCTGGTCAGATATGACAAGGAAGTGGGGGTCTAGATTTGAGTGATGCTGGAAAAGCACAGCAGGTCAGGCAGCATCCGAGGAGCAGGAAAATTGATGTTTCGGGCAAAAGCCCTTTTGCCTCGATATGACAAGGAAACTGATCATCTGCCCATAGATCCTGTTTGTGACTAGTACCTTCTCAGGCTGCATCCATCTGCCTGGCCCTTTTTTTGCTGCTCATCACTCTGTTGGTCTTCTCTCTCCTGATCCTTTTCCTGCTGTGCAATTACAACAGGACACTGCTGACGGTACCTTTACTAGTTAGCTGTCCTGTTTGGAGGTTCAATCTAAGGTTTTGTTGTTGACCAGCAAGGATGCATTGGGCTGAAGGGCCTGAATCTGTGCTGTAGCTCTCTCTCTACTAAAATGTAAACAGCACTAAACGTGATGTGCTGCAGGAAACCTCCAAAGTGTAGACAGTAGCCTCTCAGCAAAAGTACTGTGAAAAGACCCTTTTCTGATAACCAGTAAGAAAGCAGACAAGTGTACAGAGTATGCATTAGCCGTTATGCAGTCACCTTGGTTTCAATTAGAAAGTGCGGGAATCCTGTGGATCCAACATTACACTAAAAGCAATGGGCAGGAGATTCTTGAAGGCTGCAGTACCCCCACATTTTTAGGCTTAACTGCGAGTCCAATGCACGCACGATGTGGGAAATGGGCACTCGCTACGACTTTCCCAGCATGGACAATTAAAGATGGCAGGAGGCTGCTCTAAGCTGGAGAAATTTTCCATCAGTGGCTTTCCAACTTGAAAGCTGTAGCAGGATGAAATGAAAGGGGGATGGAGCAGACAATGTACCATCTCCAATTGTTTGAAAGTTGACAGAGACTTAACAGTGAAGCACTGTGATGAGAACCCTCTACAGAGCAGCCTGATCAAGCTGAGCTAATCAAGCAGGGGTCCTCTACCCCTACCTGGGAATCTTCTTCCAGATTTATGAAAGATGGGCGGCACGGTGGCACAGTGGTTAGCACTGCTGCCTCACAGCGCCTGAGACCCGGGTTCAATTCCCACCTCAGGCGACTGACTGTGTGGAGTTTGCACGTTCTCCCCGTGTCTGCGTGGGTTTCCTCCGGGTGCTCCGGTTTCCTCCCACAGTCCAAAAGATGTGCAGGGTCAGGTGAATTGGCCATGCTAAATTGCCCGTAGTGTTAGGTAAGGGGTAAATGTAGGGGTATGGGTGGGTTTCGCTTCGGCGGGTCGGTGTGGACTTGTTGGGCCGAAGGGCCTGTTTCTACACTGTAATGTAATCTAATCTAATCTAATTTATTGCTGGAACTATATGCAGGCAGCTGGACTGTCACTCATCACTCCCAGAAACCAACGTACAAGTACAAAATTCTAAATGACCTCAGTCAACAGCTTTAATAATCATCATCATTTGGGAGGCAATGGCCTGCTGGTAGTATCACTGGACTGTTAATCCAGGGAGCAAGTAATGTTCTGGGGACCCTGGTTCAAATCTTGCCATGGTATATGGTTGAATTTGAATTCAATAAAAATCTGGATATAAAAGTCTAATGATTACCATGAATCCATTGTTGATGATTGGAAAAAACCCATCTGGTTCACTAATGTCCTTTAAGGAAAGAAACTGCCATCCTTACCTGGTCTACCTACATATGAGTCCAGATCCACAGCAACATGGTAGACTCTTAACGGCCCTTTGGGCAATTAGGGATTGGCAATGAATGCTGGCCTACCGGTGACACCCACATCCCGTGAATGAATTAGAAAATAGCAGGCCAGTAACCCTTATAAACACTACCATCAACAACTGCCTAATCTCCACACCGCACTCTCCCCTCATCAGCATCCACAACCATCCTTCCTTCACCAAAATGGCCCTGGGGCAGGATGAAACTGAGGAAACAGGGATTAAGCAGGCACTACTATCTTCAGTTACTGCCCACCTCAATACCCAACACCAACAGGAACTAGAAATCAAGATTTGAGAGTCACTACCGCATTGATCAACATCGACAAGCAACCTACCATCTCTCCTTCATCATTTACACATTGGCACAAAGTTTCCATTAGCTTATACATTTTTTCAGTGTAATTCCACTGAAATCTACTGAACCAGCACAAAAGGTCAAGGAAATTTGAGCACAAATTACATTCAGGACAGAAAAAGCTTCTGCAGTCTTTTGTTGTAGTTTAACAAAAAGCAATCTCATTTCAAACTGGCCTTGTCAGCAAAATTCATCATGTTCCCAGATCAAATTAAACACTATTGTGAACATTTGGCTTCTTATGTCTTTGGGTTTTCAAGGAGACCACAAATATAATGCTTCTACTTAGACCAAAAGACACCAACAGACAATTTTTAAAACTTTTAAAATGTGATTGCCCCATTTATTTACAAATAAATTGACTGCTGTACACGCCACTATCTAGGAAATCATTCAGTTTAATATTTCTCTGCAGTGCTTTTACAATATTTAATTCTGGAAACTCACAGACAACAGTCGAGAGTGTTCTGATCTCCCTCAGGTTGGATCCCTTGTTCACTTATCTGTGAATTATAGTCTTGTATCTTCTTCTTCATTATTTGTGGGAGACTCTCATTCCCATTTACTAAGTAATGTCATTAAGGAAAAGAATCATGAAGTGGTTTCGGTTGTCTTCTTCGAGGGAAACACAAGTCCTTTTCCAAAATATCTGCCACCTGTAATCTACCATTTTCCTTCAGGAATCATAGAAAACCTGCAGCATGTAAAGAGACCATTTGGCCCACTGACCCCAGCTGTTCTGATACAAACACCAAAGGTTTACTGGTTCTGTCAGTGAGCGTATCTCAGAGCCCTGATCATGGGACCTTTACCTCAGACTGGGGAAATAAAGAGCAGGGATGAGGAACTCCCTGGCCCTGTTCCCTACTTTTATTTGGTATTCCAAACACTCAGTGCAACTCCCAAAACATCAGTGGTATCATAAACCAGCTTCTTTATACTTCCCCCAACTTTCTAAATTCCCCCAACTTTCTACATCCCAGCTTTTCCAGCCTCTTCTTATAACTTAAGCCCTCCATTCCTGACAATATCCACCTCAGCCTGCAAGTTTTTAATCTTAAAACAATCTTTTACAGTGAGTTACTTCATTCTTAGATATTCTTTCTCTACCTCAAACTAGATGAACTAGGAATGAACTCCCACCGTATTCCTTCATCGTGAATTATATTCCATTTAGCCAAGGGCTAAATCTTTCTCTCTCTCTCTCTCTCTCTCTCCACCTCCCCCCTCCACACCCCCATCACCCCCCCTCCCCCCAAATCCTGGCAGACGAAGTTTTGTGATTTACATATGAAAGAAGTGAAACTAACATGGTCATTCTAACAGATGAGAGACTTACGATGTGTACTCCACAACCACCTGATGAAGGAGCGTCGCTCCGAAAGCTAGTGCTTCCAATTAAACCTGTTGGACTATAACCTGGTGTTGTATGACTTGTAACTTTAAATAAATCAAATCTCGAACAAGCTTTGAGGCTATATCATCTCCCATGCTGGATCACTACAAGAGGAAATATATTTTCCTCATCTACCTTCTCAAAATCATTCAGGATGTTAACCTGAGTCACCTCTCACTCTTCTGAACTACAGCGGAAACAAGAACCGTGGATAGTCTGTTCCCAGAAGAGAACCCGCTCACCCAGGTGTCAATCTCGTAAAACGTCTCTGAACTACCTACAATGCAGGCCCATCTTTCTTCAGTGGGACATAGACATAGTTTGTAACATGCTGAAAATGTGTTGCTGGAAAAGCTCAGCAGGTCAGGCAGCATCCAAGGAGCAGGAGAATCGACGTTTTGGGCATAAGCCCTTCTTCAGGAACCTTCAGATTCTTCAGATTCCTGAAGAAAGGATCATGCCCAAAACGCCGATTCTCCTGCTCCTTGGATGCTGCCTGACCTGCTGCGCTTTTCCAGCAACACATTTTCAGCTCTGATCTCCAGCATCTGCAGTCCTCACTTTCTCCTAGATAGTTTTTAACATGGTTGTTACAGCTCCTTGCTCTAGCCCCTCATATCTTTCAGCCTCCCCAACCAGCTTATGTCCCTCTCTAAGCTCTGCACGCTCCCATCCATCCTCCATACCCCAGCATACCCTGTCGACTCACTCACCCACTAGCTACAATGTACAAAACACATGAGCCATTTGATAACACTAGGAGGGTCTTTGCTCAAGAAATTTAAAAAGAAAATAATTAATCATTCAAACACAATTAAAAAGTGCATTCCTCATAGAAGTTCATACTAATGTTAATAAAACTCATTGTTTAAAATTGTTTTTCAAAAACCATTCATTTAAAGTACTCATTAATTTCTCAAAATAAACACAGATTCAAAAATCCCTTCAGAAACTTCTGTTATCTTCTTACGAAGCTCAATCAAAGGAAGGACACAGTGCCCTCCATAACTCTGTCAGCAACCCCTAAGCATTCATAATAAACACATATATCTGAATAAGTAGGTCCTAAAGAATTCAATAGAATACAGTGTTTCAAGTTGCTTGATTAGACTTTTTTTTTAATTTCAAAGATGTTCTAATCATAAAATACTAACATCTGTTTGTTTTTGTTTTCAGAGACTGAAAAAATCTCTAGAATTCAAATAAGTGTTAAACTCAAACCACAGTGTGCAAATTACCCTTTTAAATCTGATTCCCAATACTGTTGAATTTAGAAGGATACGTAACCCACTGGATAATGTACTATAATGTATGAAAGCCGTCACATAGTGCTGATAAATGCAATGACCACCTACATTAGATGGACACTGTCCATTGATCAATCATTGCATTGAAAACATATGTAAATCGTCATGCACCATTGCGTTCTGATATTTGAATTTGGCAAGACCTTTCAAAATGACTTGTCAAAGGTTTCCTGATTTCATATCAGGCTTCCTTCCAGGGTTCACAAAGCGTCTTATCTGGTATAGTTTGCACAGCCTACAAGAACCCATACATCTCTATGAAATTACTAACATCAGGAAAAACTGCACTTGCAGTAGGCATTTAAATGCTGTTACCATGATCACTTTAAATGTACATTGCTTTACAACCTGAAAATTTCTTTCCCTGAGGAAAACAACAGCCAATTCCCAGTAGACACTATTTTTAAACTGAAGGCTTGCGTGCCTTTAGTTTGCACCTCCTAATACAGATTTTTTCATATCTGGCCCTCTGATTAAAAGTATCTAAAAGGGCCATGACTTACTTTTGTAATAAACACATTTACAAACTGTAATAGTAAAATTTCACCAGGCTACTGCATGAATAAGGCAAGATCCTGAGATGCTGGAAATCTGAAACAAGCAAAGAAGTGCTGAAGAAATTCAACAGGTCTGGCGGCAGCTGTGAAGAAATAAATAGAATGAATGTTCTGAGTCTGGCTTGACTCTTCATAGGACTGAAAGGTTTTGGAAAATGTTTTTTTTTAAACACTTTTGACAGCAGCTGAGACCCAGTGCAAAAGATATCCAACACCTCTCAATCATCAAATAAGATGATACTCCCCAGATGGGTCAACTGACAGGATTTAGCTTGAGCTTAAAAATGTGTTGCTGGAAAAGCGCAGCAAGTCAGGCAGCATCAAAGGAGCAGGAGAATCGACGTTTTGGGCATAAGCCCTTCTTCTTGACTCCGTCAATGATAATGCTTGATGCTAGGGTGCAAGGTGATACAGCATTTCAGTTTTCTTTATGTTGATTTTTAATCCAAAATGTTGTGCCACCTCCATCAATATAGAAGCATGTGTAAATTCCCTGTGTGCAAGGTCTGACTGCTGCAGTAACGCTCTGAAGAAAATAATGAATATGGTTGGAACCAGCACAAATCCCCGTTTCATTCCACTGCAGATTTTAAAGGGATTCAAAATGATGCTGGTTTGCTTGATTTGTCTCTATGGTTAAAAATCACACAACACCAGGTTATAGTCCAACAGGTTTAATTGGAAGCACACTAGCTTTCGGAGCGACGCTCCTTCATCAGGTGATAGTGGAGAGCTTGATCATAACACAGAATTTATAGCAAAAATTTACAGTGTGATGTAACTGAAATTATACATTGAAAAATTGATTGTCGGTTAAGTCTTTCATCTGTTCGAATACAGTGATAGTTTCACTTCTTTCATGTGTAAATCACAAAACCTTTTTTTTAAAAGTTGCATTCTCGGGTTAGATGTTAACAATGGTGATAGCTAGACAATATGTTGAAGGCGTTAGCCCCCTGTGTTCTCTGTCTATGACCTGATGTTTAGATTGATTCTAATCTAAAAACAGAGTTTTACATAAATTTATGCAGTTTTGAGCTCAGCGTTCTACATGAATGCAGTTTTTGAGCAAAGTACAATGTAATTCTGCAAGTACAAATTCACCCCACAAAATATATGTGTGCATGTGGGTCTTTGTCTGTCTGTGTGTGTCTGTCTGTCTGTCTGGGGTGGGGGTAGTGAGTGTGAGAAAGTGTGTGTGTGTGTAGTGAGTGCAGAGTGTCTTAAGTCTGTGAGGGGGTGCATGTGTGAGTATGGGAGTGTGTGTGTCTATAAGGGTATGTGTGGGTGTCTGTGTGCGTGTCTGTGTGTACCTGTGTCCGTGTGTATGTGAGAGTGTGTGTGAGTAAGAATATCTGTGTGTGTGTGTAGTGCAATGGTGATCACCTATAACGTGACATGAACCCAAGGTCCCGGTTGAGGCCCTCCCTATGGGTACCGAACTTAGCTATCAGCCTCTGCTCAGCCACTTTTCTCTGGTGCCTGTCCCGATGTCTACCTTGGAGGATGATCACCCGAAGGTCCGAGGCTGAATGTCCTGGACCACTGAAGTGTTCCCCAACTGGGAGGGAACCCTCCTGTCTGTTGATTGTTGTGCGGTGCCCATTCATCCGTTGTCGTAGCCTTTGCTCAGTTTCCCCAATGTACCATGCCTCCGGGCATTCTTGCCTGCAACAAATAAGATAGACAACGTTGGCTGAGTCACATGAGTACCTGCCATGTACAAGGTGGGAGGTGTTCCCACGCATAATAGTGATATGTATGTCCACAATCTGACATGTCTTGCAGCATCCACCGTGACAGGATTGTGTGGAGTTGTTCTGAGAGCCGGGCAGTTTGCTACGAACAATGATCTGTTTGAGGTTTGGC
>NC_057714.1:65324766-65368229 GCF_004010195.1 Chiloscyllium plagiosum
TTCTTGTGAGGGCATCCTTGAGTACTTCCAGGTGTCTGTCACATTCCTCCTCATCTGAGCAGATCTGGTGTATACATAGGGCTTGTCCATAGGGAATGGCTGTTTTAGTATGTTTTGGGTGGAAGCTGGAGAAGTGTAGCATTGTGAGGTTGTCTGTGGGTTTGCGTTAGAGTGTGGTGCTGAGGTGTCCGTCCTTGATGGAGACGCATGTGTCCAAGAATGAGAGTAGTCCATGGTGAGGTTGATGGTGGGGTGAAACTTGTTGATGTCACTGTGTAGTTTTATCAGTGACTCCTCGCCATGGGTCCAGAGGAAGAAAATGTCATCAATGTACCTGGTGTACAATGTCGTTTGGAGATCCTGCATAGAGAAGAAGTCTTGTTCGAACCTCTGCATAAAAATGTTGGCATATTGGGGTGCAAAGTTGGTCCCCATGGCTGTTCTGTGTGTCTGGATGAAGAATTGGTTGTCAAAGGTGAAGACGTTATGATCGAGGATTAAGCGGATGAGTTGTAGGATGGTGTTTGGAGATTGGCAGTTGTTGGTGTTGAGTACTGAGGCTGGTGCCGCGATGCCATCATTGTGGGGGATGCTGGTGTAGAGTGCGGAAAAGTCCATTGTGACAAGGAACGTTCCCGGTTCGACTGGTCCGCGGGTGCTGAGTTTCTGTAAGAAATCCGTAGTGTCGCGACAGAAGCTGGAGATCCCCTGTACAATAGGTTTCAAGATGCCTTCCACATAGCCAGAGAGATTCTCACATAGGGTCCCATTGCCCGACACGATGAGACGTCCCGGTGTGTTGGCTTTGTGTACCTTTGGAAGGCAGTAGAAGTCGCCTACACGAGAAGTACGTGGGATGAGGGCGCGTAGGGAGCTCTGAAGGACTGGATCCAAAGTTCTGATCAGTGTGTTTAATTCTCGGGTGTGTTCTTTGGTCGGATCAGCTGGTAGTTGCCTGTAGTGTTCTTGGTTGTTCAGTTGTCGGTACACTTCCTTGCAGTAATCTGTTCTATTCTGAATGACAATGGCTCCTCCTTTATCTGCTGGTTTGATGACAATGTTGTGATTGGTTTTGAGAGCCTGGATGGCATTGCGTTGTGAACGGGTGATGTTTTGCTCTACCTTGTGGGTACAGCTGATGAATCTGGCATTTATATATTTCCTGACAGTTTGAGCATACATGTCAAACCCAGGGCAGCAGGCCTTCCGGTGGGGTCCATGTTGACACCTTCTTTGGTCACTCCTCTACAGTGAAACTATCACTGTATTCTAACAGGTGAAAGGCTTAACAGACAATCAATTTTTCAATGTATAATATCAGTTACATCACACTGTAAATTTTTGCTATAAATTCTGTGTTACGATCGAGCCCTCCATTATCACCTGATGAAGGAGCGTCGCTCCGAAAGCTAGTGTGCTTCCAATTAAACCTGTTGGACTATAACCTGGTGTTGTGTGATTTTTAACTTTGTACACCTCAGTCCAACACCGGCATCTCCTAATTCAAGAACCTGGGTAGCCTTCTAAGTTTTTCAAAGATTGTCGAAAGACCATCTTTACTCAGTGTTGAATGCTTTGTGAAGTCTCTGAAATTGATCTACCGGCCTTTGTTTTGTTCACAACTTTTTTCTTTGTATTTGTCTCAAAACAAATAGCATGTCTACCTCTGTTTGCTCTGAAACCACAATGGGTCTCTGAAAAGTTCCTTCTGCAATGGTTGACACAAGCCTGTTCATGCGTATTCTGGCCAGGGTTTTCCTAGCAATAGGAAGGAGCGTGATCCCATAGTTGGTGCAAGCTGACTTTTCTTCTTTGTTTTTGTTCAACGTGATGATAATGGTGTCACAGAGATCCTGCGGGATCCTGCCTTGTTCTCAGCAGGTCATGAACTACTCATGGAGCTTGGTATGAAGGGGAAGGCTTCTAGTGGAATGCCATTGACACCTTATGTTTCAAGGCTTCTAGTGGAATGCCATTGACATCTAGTGCTGGTTGATAGCAGTCAAAGTTTCTTCTAGGGTTGGGCCCTCATCCAGTCCTTTTTCGGCTGGCCTTAATGGATGAAGTTGATGGCAATGTCGTGTACATGACATGCGTTTCAATGTTCTCTAACCAGCAATCCAGGTCTGACTCCTTGTCATACGGTTCCTTGCTAGTGATCCTCCCAAGGGAGGAGGGGAGGCAGGTTTGGTTTGATAAGCTGATCAGATTTTAGTGCCTCGTTGAAGCATCTTATGCCATCAGTATGAGCATGCTCTTGAGTTTTTTCTGCGTGTGATCCATTAGTCATTTTGGATATTCTTCAGTTTATGCTGATGGCAAGGGGGGCGTAGGGTGGGCTGGGGACAGGGGAAGGGCGGTGTTTTCTTTTTCTCTTGGCTAACTGGCTGAGTGAGGTTAGTGTAATGTGCTGATGTTTTTATTGCTCACTAACCTTGGATTTCCTGGTCACCTTCATCAAACCAATCCCTGTCCATCATGGTGCTGTGTCCGATGATCTTGTTGGAAATATCCAGGTCTGCACCTCTAATGTTATTCCAAATGTCTTCTGGAGCGAAATGAGCAATGAGGTCAGAGTGTTCCAGTCTGGTCCACAAGGCTGTTTGATAAACATCCCTGTAAGATAAAGTTTGCAGGTTGCTGACTTGAATTTCTTTGATGGGCCTCTTCTTGGGCTTAAACTTGAAATGGAAGTTTAGTTTTGATTGAATGAGCAAATATTCTGTAATGACTGCTGAGCATGATTTGAGCATCAGTTAGACCACATTGATACACCAAGCTATAGTTTATTAGGTGTCAATGTTGAGAGTCGGAATGCATCCATGTGGTCTTGAAGTGATATTGTTAGAAAAAGATGATGGACAGCTGCCTTACTGCATAGAGTTCCAACAGTAGATGTTAGTCCTTACAGTGTCCAACTTAATGGTTTTCAACCATTCCTTTGCATCTTGGCCAACACAGCTAACTCTGACAATGAATTCACCGACAATGATAATTTTATCCCCAGGAGAAGCAATCCATCTGAGTTCACAGAGATCTGTGTGACTCACCTTTCTCAGCTTTGGGATAGAAATGCTGATGAGAGTGGCGTGTTGCTGGTCACCGAGGGGGAGACTCAAGAACATGATCTATTCAGAATGGTCAATTAACAGGCTTGAAGGACTAGTGATGTTAGTCTTCTTCACCATGAACACAACGCTGAAAAGGATTTGTTCACCTTGAGGTCTACCTGACCAGTACAACATGTAGCCAGCATTGGGTTGTGACAGGTTGCTTTGCTCTGAGACAGGTATCTCACTCATAGGCTGTTATATCAATGTCTAATCTGGTTTGCTCATGGGCAGGCAGGCAGAACTGTGCATCACTGTGGTGATTGCTGTCACTAGTGAGTTTCTGTACTTTTCTTCTTTTCGAAGTGAGATTGAGTATTTGGTTAATTCTTCTGTGTCACAGAATCACATTACGAGATACCTGGTGACTATGGCAAACCAACTGGTTGGTGGCAAGGCAGACATTTGTTTATTCCACCTTTCCCTGGCTGCTTTCCATTTCAGAAGCAAGGAGTGTTCCTCTTCAAAAAGGCTGCATGCTCACTTAGGGTGCTACCTGATGATGGTGTTATTTCTAGGTCATCAACAGAATGATCTATAGCCTGAGCTGCCTGCATGCAGGGTTGAACTTAGCTTCCAGCAACATCTCACACCTGCTGTTTTGACTCTTTCTCACTTCTACACAACTTAATTTTGTTAAAGACTCATAGCGGCATGATTTTTTTATAAACCTCTATAAGGTGCCCTGTCATCTTCCTGCATTCCAGGAAATATGTCCCAGCCTATCCAGTCTCTCCTTATAATTCAAGCCTTCCAGTAACAGTAACGCGCTTGTGAATTTTTTTTTTAACCCTTTCCAGTTTAATAACACTCCTCCTATAGCAGAGTGAGGATGATCAGTTTTCCTTCCTGTCTGTGCAAAGGGGTTTTAGGGAGAATAACTTGCGATCTCTGACCCCTGTCTTTGAGCAAGGAGCTCATCGATTGTGACCCAGTGAACTAGGACACTGGCAGTAAGGTCTCTAAGCTGTAGGTTTGGATTCAGAGTTTCCTTCTCCCAGTGATTTGCCAACCAAGGCTTGAAGGAACTTTGCTTCCCTGGCTATTTTATTCATATCTGATTAAACCATGGAATATCGGTGGCACGGTGGCTCAGTGGTTAGCACTGCTGCCTCACAGTGCCCTAGACCTGTGTTCAATTCCAACCTTATAGACTATCTGTGTGGAGTTTGGACATTATTCCTGTATCTGGAATATTATAGAGTGATTTGCAAATTGATTCTCAACCTGTTTGGTCATGTTATGAATACACCATCCTTGACCTCATCATGTTTACTCTGTCAAATACTTCACACTTCACACTCCCCTTCCTTATTTCCGGGGTCTGTTTCCTCTTTCTCATTGTGATAACAGACTCAGAATTCATATTGCCTTTCCCTCACTGTCAATGAATCAAAATCAATGACTCCCTCCTGACCAGCATTGGGGATGCATCTACACCTCAAGGATGACAGCAATTCAAGAAGGCAGCTCACCACCAACTGTGCCAAGGCAGTTAGGATGCACAATAAATGCTGGCCCAGCCAGCGACAAATACATCCCATGACTGAGAAAAAAAATGCAAAATATTCACTTTGGAGTTTTCCCATATTTTCTGCCTCAAAATCACTTTGGTCTCTGACTTTTCTTCACCCTTCCCTTTCTTATATTCTTGTGCTTTATTAGCTTATGAAAATTCTTTGAGTTTTCCTTGATTACATTGGCGATAATTTTTCATCCCCTTTCTTTACATTCATAAATTCCCTTTTAATTTCACCATTCGAAGTTTCTCACGCCATTCTGCAATATTGAATTCTTGTCATCTGACATAGGCTTTCTTTTTTTTGCCTTATCCTCCTCTGCATGGTCTTTGACATTCAAGGGAGTTGCTATTTCTGAGTCTTTTTCTTTATGGGAATATATTTGTTCTGAGCTCTCTGCATCTCCTTGAATGCCTCCAACTTCTATGACACTGATTTATTTTCAAGTGGGTGCTGCCTGTCTGCTTTTGTCAAATCACATCTTAGCTTAATGAAATTGGCCTTTTTCCAATTAAAAAAAACTCTTTCTCTATTGTTATCATTTTTCCATAACTAATTTAAATCTAAGTGAATTATGATCACTCCCGTTAAGATGCTCTCCCATATATAACCCCTTCCAGCTACCTGTGGTCATTCCATATGTACAAGTGCCAATTTGCCACTTTTCTTGTTGGGATTAAGATTTATTGGCTAATAATATTTTTCTGTATGTAATGTAAGAATTCTCCACCATTTATTTATTTTGTCATGACTTACTGGAGTAGCATGCTGGAAATCAAGCCCCACTATTCCCAAGGTAATCACAATTTTTAAAAAAAAATATTAATTTTTTTTGCAAGAAATCTCAAAACAACCTGATTTTCAAACCAAGGTTGATAGAAAGTACAGAGTATGTTTTGTGCTTCATTTCAGCCAGAACAGGGATTTTGATTCTAGCAACAGGCAAGTAACTAAATTGAATCATACAAACTCTATAAATTAAAACTCCAAGTCCTTTATAAACTCCTCTTTACACAAACAGAGAGATGGATAGACATAAGGATGCTGAATACAGCATTTCACTGAAGAAAGAATCTAAACCTTCTCTACACACATAATGATTGCAACTTAACCTGGATACCATTTTTCAGTCCAGAAGCCAACGGAGAGTTACTCAGCTGTGATTTTTATACCCAAGCCTAACCATGCCATTCAAATCTGTGTTTACCTAACAGAACACAACATGCTGTGGCCTTGTTTGAGAGAAAACTTACTCACTGTTTACAGTTGATGAGAGTGCAGTTAACCTATATACAAAGCTGGAGTTTTCTCAAAACTCCACTCAATCAATAGATTCTGACAGTTTTCATAGGACAAGTAATTAAGATTGCTTACTACTTTCAAAGCTCCTATAGTCATGCTACCAAGACATCCTCCCTCTCAATCACAGCATATTCTATGTCTGATAATACTTGTGATGTATAAAGATTCTGTTTTAGGATATTACTACTTTTGATCACCTCATGAGTCACATGCCATGTGGATGATATGTTGATTCATGGAGAAATAGTTGAAGAGCATGGTCTGAGAGTGCATGCAGTCCTGAAACACAGTCAGCAAGGTCAGCCTTAAAGACATCCGAAATGTTTTTCA
This sequence comes from Chiloscyllium plagiosum, assembly GCF_004010195.1. Taxonomy (NCBI): domain Eukaryota; kingdom Metazoa; phylum Chordata; class Chondrichthyes; order Orectolobiformes; family Hemiscylliidae; genus Chiloscyllium; species Chiloscyllium plagiosum. The sequence continues at coordinate 65,331,029 of NC_057714.1, forward strand.
GTTCTCAGAACACTTTGTGAACAGCAATGGTATAATGGTAGGTCCTCAGAAAATGATTCCCATAGAGAAGTTTCCAAGTCTAAAGTCAGACAAAGATTCCTGAGAATGGTAAACTTATTGGTAAAATGTTGCCTCTATCACCTTCATCCTCTCCCCCACTCACCCATTGTAGTCTATGCTACTTTCTCCCCACCCCCACCCTCCTCTAGCTTATCTCTCCACGCTTCAGGCTCACTGCCTTTATTCCTGATGAAGGGCTTTTGCCCGAAACATCGATTTCGCTGCTCCCTGGATGCTGCCTGAACTGCTGTGCTCTTCCAGCACCATTAATCCAGAACCTTTGAGACAACCCGTCAAGAAGATGTAATGTTAGTATTAGAAACTGTATCAAGAGCATTCTTTTTGGAGAATCAGGGACATGTTGATGCCCACAGGTCTATCAGCGCTATGAACTGCTCTTTTCAACCATCATACCAGCTACAGGATCTGCAGCAATGCTGTTCAGCAGCAACCAGATGGGTATCATAAACTAGCCTTTTAGACATTACAAGTATTATCAGTCATAGAAAATGCTGTTTTTGAGAAGGAGGCTATCTTGGTTGCATGACTACATTCTTGAACTGAAAGTGGAAATAGATCCCAAATCTCTGGCTTCTCTATTGGATGAGATAGAACTAGCAAAAATACCTCCAAGAATACAAAGATTTTGATTTATGTCATGAGATTCCCTGATGAAATTTTATGCATGCAAGGAAAAGTGCAAACAATGGCAGATGTACTCTTCAGAGAGATGGTATGATATTGAGTTTGTTCACAAAATTGAATTATACATTCGGTATATGGTGGCACAATTGACAGAGATAGAACTGACAGAATGTCTCAGCATCTATTGGCAGTGTATTGAAGGTTGGCCAGAACAAATCCCATTAGACGAGTCATGAAAACATATTTTGACCACCAACAGCATTATACAATTTAGGATGATTTACACATGTGCAATGTGCAAATAGCCATTCCAGCATCACTGCAGAATGTTGTCTGAGGAAAGCTTGACCAGTGATACTTGGAGACCTCTAAGTGCAGACCAGAATTCAGTCAGTGCTGTGGTGGCCTGACATCTCAAAGGACAATCTCATCACCAATTGTGACATCTGTGACATTCACAGACCAGATCAACAAGAACCATTGATCTCCAAATCATTCCTCACTTAGAATGCATTATCCAAAAGTCTGGTGGAATCAGATAGAAAGTAAGTTTCAATAGAATATTGGAAAAAAAATCTCCTGTGATCCACACACACTGCCCTTACTTTGAAATATATGTCCTTTCATTCACTGCCACTGGGCCAGAATGCTGAAACTCTTTAGCTAATGGCATTATGGATATACCCACACCACATGGATTGCAGCAGTTCAATAAGGTAGCTCACCTCATTCTCTCAAGGCCAATTAGAGATGGACAACAAAGAGTCTTAACAGCAACATTCACCTCCCATTAACAACAAGAACAAATTCACTGAAGAGAAATTGCAGAGTTAAGGGGAGAATAAATTAGATTGTTGTTTCAAAGAGAATAGGCTGGGGCTTTTTTCACTGGAGCATAGGAGGTTGAAAGGTGACCTTACAAAGGTTTATAAAATCATGAGGGGTACAGATAAGGTGAATGGCAGGTGTCTTTTCACTAAGGTGGGAATGTCAAGAAAATGGGGTATATTTTTAAGATGAGAGAAGAAAGATTTAAAAATGAAATGAGGGGCATCTTTCTTACACAGCGTGGTTCACATGTGAAATGAAATTCCAGATGAAGTGATGGATGTGAGTACAGTTACTACATTTATAAGACATTTAGAGAAGTACTTGAATAAGAAATGTTTGGAGGAATAGGTAGGTGGGACTATGGTCGGCATGGACTGGATGGATCGAAGGGTCTGTTTCTGTGCTGTATGACTCTGTAACTGATGCAGCCATGGTTACTGAAATAGTCATTTTGTGATATAAGAGATATCTTATCTAATGTACAATATTTACAGGTCTGCTGGTTTTCTTACATAATTATAAATGACTGCAAAACCTGAATAACTCATATTTCATTTAGTGTTCAAATAATTTAAGATTGCAGCTGTATAGGACATTGGTTAGGCCATTTTTGGAATACTGCATACAATTCTAGTCTCCTTCCTATTGGAAGGATGTTGTGAAACTTGAAAGGGTTCAGAAAAGATGTACAAGGATGTTGCCAGGGTTGAAGGATTTGAGCTATCGGGAGAGGATGAATTGGCTGGAGCTGTTTTCCCTGGAGCGTCAGAGGCTAAGGGGTGACCTTATAGAGGTTTATAAAATCATGAGAGGCATGGATATGGTAAATAGACAAGGTTTTTTCCTTGGGGTTGGGGAGTCCAGAAATAGAGGGTATAGGTTTAGGGTGAGAGGGGAAAGATATAAAAGAGACGTAAGGAACAACTTTTTCACGCAGAGGGTGGTACGTGTATGGAATGAGCTTCCAGAGGAAGTGGTGGAGGATGGTACAATTACAACATTTAAAAGGCATCTGGATGGGTATATGAATTGGAAGGGTTTGGAGGGATATTGGCCGGGTGCTGGCAGGTGGGACGAGATTGGGTTGGGATGTCTGGTCGGCATGGATGAGTTGGACTGAAGGGTCTGTTTCCGTGCTATAAGACTCTATGACTCTATGTGAAACAAATTAAGATTTTGCTCAAAATATATTAAAATAGTTATATTGTATCAAGGTTTATATTAAATAATAGAGAAGTGAACGACCTGGAATACCTCCTTAACTAGTTTGACAGCTGCTTCACAAACAGACATTTTGGACATTGCACTCATTGATGGAAAGCCACTGCTGTTGTTACAATAATTGTGCAGCGCTACAATTGTATTCCCTTACTGGAAACATGGCAGCATCAGCCAAAAACCACTGACCTTATTGTGACAACCTGATTCAATCAACACGAGCAATGACTTATTCCAGAACAGACAGCTTGGTTTCAACACATCTCTAGAGAGGCACAAAAGGGTGACCTAAATCTCTGCACAGTGGAAAGGAAATGATTTGATAACTCAGTATTATAACTTGTGACCAGAATCAAGTGAAGTTTACATTAATGGAACCAACAAATGGAAAGTCACAGAACACCTTCATTGACGGTACATACAAATGAATAGCATTTTAGCTGTTGAGATGTTTTTAACCCAGAATCCTCTCAGATATATTTTTTGATATAAAATCAACAGTTATCCTGTAGTATTATTATGATGCAGGTGCATAAATCAAAGTGTACTGAAATTTTGTTCGAAAAATGACAGTTCATTCACTATAAATGTGGGCGGCACGGTGGCCCAGTGGTTAGCACTGCTACCTCATAGCGCCAAGGTCCCAGATTCGATTTACAGCCTCAGCGACTGCCTGTGTGGAGTTTGCACATTCTCCCCATGTCTGCGTGGGTTTCCTCCGGGTGCTCCAGTTTCCTCCCACAGTCCAAAGATGTGCAGGTCAGGTGAATTGGCTATGCTAAATTGCCCATAGTGTTAGGTGCATTAGTCAGAGGGAAATGGGTCTGGGTGGATTACTCTTTGGAGGGTTGGTGTGGACAGATTGGGCCAAAGGGCCTGTTTCCACACTGAAGGGAATCTAATCAATCAATAAAGTTAGAAAGTAACATGTAGAAGATGGACTTCAAGATCTAAATAGAATTTAGAACATAAAGAGCTAGAATATCTTTGGACCATTAAAGTAATTTCCAGTGTTCGATTGACATTGAATCACGCTCAAACAAAAATAAAAATCGAGATATTGTATGAAAGTCACGATCCGAAGGAAAGAGTAATCTTGTGCATTAACAAGAATGTAATCATCATTGTTGCACTCCTAAAGTTCATTCTGTGAATAATTCATGAGTGAAAAAATTGACAAATGTTTTTAAGCTTTTATTAGGGATCAATTAAGAATGAATTTATAAATTTATCTAAAGAGGTCCCTTCCCATTGAGTGCTGGCAGTCAATCAAAGGCTGGGAGTTGGAATTGGCAGGGAGAAGGGGTGGCAGAAGCAAGAGAAAGGGTGTGGTGCATATTAGCCACACACCTGCCCTATGTTGAGTCCATAAGACCATAAGACATAGGAGCGGAAGTAAGGCCATTCAGCTCATCGAGTCCACTCCGCCATTCAATCATGGCTGATGGGCATTTCAACTCCACTTACCCGCATTCTCCCTGTGTCATCCCTTAATTCCTTGTGTCATCAAGACTTTATCAATTTCTGCCTTGAAGACATTTAGCGTCCCAGCCTCCACTGCACTCTGTGGCAATGAATTCCACAGGCCCACCACTCTCTGGCTGAAGAAATGTCTCCGCATTTCTGTTCTGAATTCTAAGGCTGTGTCCACGGATCCTAGTCTCCATGCCTAATGGAAACAATTTCCTAGCGTCCACCCTCTCCAAGCCATGTATTATCTTGTAAGTTTCTCTTAGATCTCCCCTTAATTTTCTAAACTCCAATGAATACAATCCCAGGATCCTCAGCCGTTCCTCATATGTTAGACCTACCATTCCAGGGATCATCCATGTGAATCTCTGCTGGACATGCTCCAGTGCCAGTATGTCCTTCCTGAGGTGTGGGGACCAAAACTGGACACAGTACTCCAAATGGGGCCTAACCAGAGCTTTATAAAGTCTCAGTAGCACAACAGTGCTTTTATATTCCAACCCTCTTGAGATAATTGACAACATTGCATTCGCTTTATTAATCACAGACTCAACCTGCATGTTTTCCTTTAGAGAATCCTCAACTAGCACTCCCATTTTCCTCTGTACTTTGGCTTTACAAATTTTCTCACCATTTAGAAAGTAGTCCATGCTGGTATTCTTTTTTCCAAAGTGCAAGACCTCGCATTTGCTCATATTGAATTCCATCAGCAATTTCCTGGATCACTCTTCCAAACTGTCTAGATCCTTCTGCAGCCTCCCCACTTCCTCAGTACTACCTGCCTGTCCACCTAACTTTGTATCATCGGCAAACTTCGCTAGAATGCCCCGAGTCTCTTCATCCAGATCATTAATATATAATGTGAACAGCTGCGGCCCCAACACTGAACCCTGTGGGACACCACTTGTCACCGGCTGCCATTCCGAAAAAGAACCTTTTATCCCAACTCTCTGCCTTCTGTCAGACGGCCAATCCTCAATCCATACCAGTAGCTCACCTCGAACACCATGGGCCCTCACCTTGCTCAGCAGCCTCCCGTGTGGCACCTTATCAAACATCCACTGGTTTCCCTGGTCTAACCTACTTGTCACCTCTTCAAAGAACTCCAACAGGTTTGTCAGGCACGACCTCCCCTTACTAAATCCATGTTGACTTGTTCTAATCTGACCCTGCTCTTCCAAGAATTTAGAAACCTCATCCTTAATGATGGATTCTAGAATTTTACCAACAACCGAGGTTAGGCTAATTGGCCTATAATTTTCCATCTTTTGCCTTGATCCTTTCTTGAACAAGGGGGTTACAACAGCGATCTTCCAATCATCCGGGACTTTCCCTGACTCCAGTGACTTTTCAACCAACGCCTCTGCTATTTCCTCAGCCACCTCCCTCAGAACTCTAGGATGTAGCCCATCGGGGCCAGGAGATTTATCAATTTTAAGACCTTTTAGCTTTTCTAGCACTTTCTCTTTTGTAATGGCAACCATATTCAACTCAGCCCCCTAACTCCCTTTAATTGTTGGGATATTACTCATGTCTTCCACTGTGAAGACTGATGCAAAGTACTTATTAAGTTCTCCTGCTATTTCCTTATCTCCCATCACTAGGCTTCCAGCATCAGTTTGAAGTAGCCCATGTCTACTCTTGCCTGTCGTTTGTTTCTTATGTATTGAAAGAAACTTTTACTATCATTTCTAATATTACTGGCTCGCCTACCTTCATATTTGATCCTCTCCTTCCTTATTTCTCTTTTTGTTATCCTCTGTTTGTTTTCTTGGCTTTCCCAACCTTCTGATTTTCCAGTGCTCTTGGCCACTTTATAGGATCTCTCCTTTTCTTTGATAGATTTCCTGACTTCCTTTGTCAGCCATAGCTGTCTAATCCCTCCCCGGATAATCTTTCTCTTCTTGGGGATGAACCTCTGTACAGTGTCCTCAATTTTACCCACAAACTCCTGCCATTTTTGCTCTACTGTCTTCCCAGCTAGGCTCTGCTTCCAGTTTATTTTCATCAGTTCCTCTCTCATGCCCTCATAATTACCTTTATTTAACTGTAACACCATTACATCCGATTTTGCCTTCTCTCTTTCAAACTGCAGACTGAACTCTATCATATTATGATTGATGCTTCCTAAGTGTTCCCTTCCTAAGTGTCCCTCAATCCCTTTCAAACAAGTGCAAAACATTTTGGAAATATGTTCAAAATTCCAGTTTTTTATGCCCATTATCCCAATTTTGGCTGAACAGTCCAAAGATGTGCAGGTTAGGTGAACTGGCCATGCTAAATTGCCCATAGTGTTCAGGGATGTGTAGGCTTGATTCATTGGTCAGGAGAAATGCAGAGTAATCATAGAATTATACAATCCCTACAGTGTGGAAACATATCATTTGGCCCAACAAGTCCACACTGACTCTCCAAAGAGTATCCCACCCAGACCCATTCTCCTACCCGATTGCTTTACATTTATCCTTTACTAATGCATCTAACCTTCATACCCCTGAACACTATGGACAATTTAGCATGGCCAATTCGCCTAACCTGCATATCTTTGGACTGTGGGAGGAAACTGGAGCACCCGGAGGAAACCCACACCAATGAGGGGAGAACATGCAAATGCCAGACAGACAGTTTTTTTCTATTTCAAAAATATACTTTATTCATAAAATACTTTGATGATCTATACAACTGGACATGCCATACATATGTAAACATTCCATTTCTTTGCATACCGAAACAGAGTAATCATTCCTATTTACAGGTCTGTACGATTTATTTTTTGGCTGAGGTGTCAGCAGAGCCCAAATGACTGTGTGGGCCCCCTGTTTTTCTTAGGCAGGCAGATGTTACACGGTGGTCTTTCCCCACTGCGCCTTGGCGGCAGCTGCCCCAAGCTTCAGCACGTCCCTCAACACGTAGTCCTGGACCTTGGAATGTGCCAGTCTGCAACACTCAGTTGGGGTCAACTCCTTCAGCTGGAAGATCAACAGGTTTCAGACTGCCCAGAGAGCGTCCTTCACCGAGTTGATGATCCTCCAGGTGCAGTTGATGTTCGTCTCGGTGTGCGTCCCGAGGAACAGGCCGTAGAGCACGGAGTCCCGCGTCACGGCGCTGCTCGGGATAAACCTCGACAAACACACTGCATTCCTCTCCAGACTTCCTCTGCATAGGCACATTCCAGAAGGAGATGTGTGACAGTCTCGCCCCCATCGTAGCCGCTTCAAGGGCAGTGTGCGATGCGGCAGAGAATCCGGGCGTGCATAAAGGATCTCACAGGCAGAGCCCTTCTCACCACCAGCCAAGCCATGTCTTGGTGCTTGTTGGAAAGTTCTGGCAATGAGGCATTCTGCCAAATGGCTTTGACAGTCTGCTCAGGGAACCGCTCAACAGGATCTGCCCTCTCCTTTTCCTGAAGGGTCTCAAGGACACTACGTGCTGACCACTTCCTGATGGACTTGTGGTCAAAAGTGTTTTTCTTCATAAATTTCTCCACGAAGGACAGATGGTACAGAATGGTCCAACTACTCGGAGCGTTCCACAGCAGCGAGGCCAGGCCATCCTTTGCAACACCAGGGACAGGTAGAACCTCAGTACGTAGTGACACTTGGTGTTTGCGTACCAGGGATCCAGATGCAGCCACACACAAAGGTGCCCATCAGGGTGAGGGTGGCATTGGGTGTGTTTTTTCCCCCATTGCACAGGTCTTTGTACATTGTGTCTCTTCGGACCCGGTCCCGGTCCATCTTTGGTCTCCACATGAAGTGGAAGATGGCCCGGGTGACTGCGGCGGCACAGGTTCTGGGGATAGGCCAGACCTGTGCCACATACAACAATACTGAGAGTACCTCACACCTGATGAGTCTGTGCACGGACAGCGGATCCGAGCAGAAAATGGCGACGTCAGCCATGTACAGGGAGGCCTTAACCTGCAGGCCCCAGTGCCAGGAATAGTCACCCCTCTCAGGCTCGCATTCTTCCTGATGGATTCGGCAAATGGCTCTATGCAACACACAAACAAGGCAGGAGAGAGAGGGCAGCCCTGCCTGACTCCAGATCTTACAGGGAAGCTATCTGATTCCCACCCATTGATTGAGACTGCACTGACAATGTTGGTGTAGAGCAGTCTGATCCAATTAGCGATTCCCTCCCCGAAGCCCATTTTGGAGAGGACATCCCTCATATATGTATGCGATATCCTGTCAAAGGCTTTCTCCTGGTCCAGGCTGATGAGGCAGGTGTCCACCCCCCTGTCCTGCACATAGGCGATCGTATCTCTGAGGAGTGCAAGACTCTCAGCGATCTTCCTGCCCGGTACAGCACAGGTTTGGTCAGTGTGGATCACTGATCCCAGAGCAGACCTGACCCGGTTGGCGATGACCTTTGACAAGATTTTGTAGTCTGTGTTTAACAATGAGATTGGTCTCCAATTTCTAATTTCCTCCCTCTCCTCCTTCTGCTTGTAGATGAGGGTGAAGATGCCTTTCCTCGTGGATTCACTCATGGTACCTGCCTGAAGCATACTGACATACATCTCCAGCAGGTCCTGGCCAAGCAAGTCCCAAAGAGCAGAATAGATCTCGACCAGTAAGCCGTCGCTTCCGGGAGTTTTATTCTTTTTGAAGGACTCGAGGGCCTTGGTCAGCTCATCTAGAGATAGCGGCTGGTCCAGCCTCTCTCGTATTCCATTGTCTAAGACCTCCGTGATAGAGGACAGGAACGACTAGGAGGCCGCACTGTCGGTTGGCTTCAAGTCATACAGATTGGCATAGAAGGATTTGCTGATCCTCATGAAGTCAGCCTGAGATGACGTTATCGAGCCATAAGTTGCCCCTTAGGTCCCTTTTATATCTTTTACCTCTCACCCTAAACCTATGCCCTCTAGTTCTGGACTCCTCTATCCCAGGGAAAAGACTTTGTCTATTTATCCTCTCATGATTTTATAAACCTCTATAAGGTCACCACTCAGCCTCTGGCGCTCCAGGGAAAACAACCCCAGCCTATTCAGCCTCTCCCTCTCGCACCTTCTGGAAGAAGAAAGTGAGCACGTCTCGTCCTGCTCCACGGAATGGACTCTGGACCGGAAGATTATCTTGGAGGTCTCCGAGGCAAAGAACAAGGCTTGCTGGCCCTTCACCTCCTGGACGTCCTCCGTGACATTGACCCCCAACGTCTGCAGCAGGAGCAGGTTCTGCATACTTTCCCGGAGCTGGGACAGTTTTCCCCGCTTCTCTCTCACCTCCTGAACACCTTTGAGGATGAAGAACCTCTTGATGTTCCCTTTTACTGTTTCCCACCAGTCCGCTGGGGACTCAAAGAGGGGCTTCACGGTTCTCCAACCTGCATAATCCCTCTCGAGCTCTTTGATGTTTCCTGGGGTTAACAGACAGTTGCCCAAGGCTGGAATCAAACCTGGATCTCTGGCACTGTGAGGCAGCAGTGCTAACCACTGAGTCACCGTGCCGCCCTTTTCTCTAAGTGGATGTGACGGATATCAAATTAGCCATCACCCTATTGAATCATAGAATCACAGAATCCCTTCAGTAGTGGGTTGGGGAATGGTTCTGGGTGGGATACTGTTTGGAGGGTTGGTGTGAACTTGTTGGGCTTAATGGCTTTGTTCCACACTGTGGAATGATTCTATGATAAATTAACTGACAGGAGGTTCCAGGTCTTTGCTTCAACAAGGAATTGTTCCACCTCCTGGAGCCAAACATGGCAGCCAAATTCTGAATTTGTTTGACCTCCACACCCCTTGCAGACATTCACAAGAAATGTAAGAGAAGCACCAGTGGTTTAGAGGGACAAGAAGACAACAATTTAAGGTGAGAGGAGAAAAGGGACCTGAGGGGCATTTTTTTTTACACAGAGGGTGGTCCATGTATGGAACAAACTGTCAGGGGAAGTGATAAAGGTGGGTACAATTACAACATTTAAAAGTCATTTGGACAAGTACATGGATAGGAAAAGTTTTGATGGATATAGTCCAAACCACAGGCAAATGGGGTTAGTTCAGTTTAGGAAACCTGGTCAGTAATGAAACATTGGACCAAAGGGTCTGTTTCTGTGCTGCATGACTCCATGACTTATACTACAACATGTACATACTTAGTGCCTTTACATATGAACATAAATAAACATATGGTTCTCAAAGAAATGAATTAATTAAACAGAGATATGGAATGTATTCGCAGATAATGCCATTTTAACACAGTGAGGTCCACATGACATTAAAATGGATAATGTTTGGATTGCATTCCCCTGAATCAAAAGATTCATTAACCAGAAATACAGATTAGAACATCACTGGCGTGCTGTATGTGATAATTAAACCACATGATCCACAGTAAGTGCTTACTCTGTGTGAGGCTGTGCCCCAAATATATGCATTTGAAAAATCGACCTTAATGATTCTTGCAAAATTCAGTCATTAATTTCTGAAAAAGCTGTTGCACACTTGACAAACAGATGCTTCCTTGTGATACCTCATGGATAAGCAATAAATAGGGCAAATGATACAGCACAACATCTATATTTGAACATTATAATCACAACTGTAAGATTGGCTGCAAACTCATAGCAACAAACTGAAATTTCACAAGCAGTCAAAGCAGGTAAAATTTTGGGGCTAAGATGAAGGATTTCACTCAAAGGGAACAAGGCTTATATCATCAAAATAACTAAATGGTAAATCACATGAAATTACAAAAAAAAGTGGTTTTATTTAAAATCAATAACAGGCTATGAGCAAGACCAAAAGTAAGAGAAACAAATGGATATCCATGCGCAGATTTATATCTGATATGATGAATGTAATAGTGTTGCAGTTTGACCATTTTTAATGCCAACAATACTTTTACGTGGGTTATTTGTTGCACATAATTTTAATACAAGAAAAAAAGCTACATTTATACAACATTTATTATCCCAACAAAACACATCAAATTTCTTCAAAGATAATGAATTATTTTTGAATCAGCTTCTCTGCTATTTAGTTGGCAACAAAAATAATTTGCACACAGCAGCACCCACAAAGACCCAAATGAAATAATGTTTTTTAGTGATGTGATTGAGGATAACAAGTTGACAAGATACATATATAGATGAGAAAGACATGAATGAGGAGAATATTTCTAAAACCTTAAAATCTGCAAAGTAATGATAAGCTGATAGTACTGATGCTGAAATAAGCTTAAAAACTGCCTTGAAACAAGATACAATTTATTGGTTTGACTTATTTATCAGTATCTGACTTTAACTGAGTGAAGGAATCAGAGGAAGTTGAATAAAATGAATTGAACAATTTAGGTTTAAGTGGAAGTGTGCACAGGAACAATACTTTATCTCTTACCTTATCTCTTGCCAAAACACAATAAAGTTAGCCACTAGCTCACATTCCTTGAAGGTGACAGTAGGCAGGTCTGATACTATACAGTATTTCCCTGACTAGTGATAAACTTCTTCCAACAAATGGGGTGTAAAATATTGAAGGAATTGCCTGGGATTGGATAATGAGTTTTCTAGTTTAATCAGGTTTGTCCCTTGTGGTCATGCACGTATGTTCTCAATCTGAAGATGGTTTTTAATGAATTTACAATTCAGACAGTGAAACAAGTTTCAAAGTATTTTTTAACAAGTCAAAAATGTGATTTTGCAAGTGGCTTGGTGGTGTATTTTCTGAACAAATGTCTATGAATGCTGTCTGACCTGCTGTGATCCCCTGCATTGCATTTTCATGTCTGAGCAAATGTCCAGCCTGATCCAATAGTGTATCCTTTGTACTGATCTACATACAAAGGAATATAGAAAAAGGATTTAAATCTATGGTTAGACTTGACATATTAAGAAAATGCAAATTTATGTGTCTACAAAATATACCTTTACCAGATGATATTCAAGTTATGATATTCAAGTTGATTGTTTATGTCTAATTACATTTGTGTACACTTACTTCCTATCTGCAAACCCTGTTTCCTGTTGCCATGATTTTCATTACATCTTACATTACTTGCATCTCAGAACCTCACCAGAATAAGAGTGGCCAGCTGTGAGTGACAAGGGTAGGGAGTGGTGGAACATCACATCTACAATACTTCCATTCATTGTATCTCAGAAATACAGAGTTGTGAAAAGGCCATCGTATATATATTTATTTTTCATTCAGTTCCACTTTGAAGGCTTAATCACAATTTTGAATGTGAATTTCCTCTTCCAACATCCTACGCATTGGTTAAGTCAGGAGAAATCTCCCCAACTACCCCAAAAAGTCAGATACATAAACATCCCATGTATCTCACCCAAATGTATGTGTCCTGACTCATTTCCACCAATGTTACAGTGGTGTATAATGAAGCACCACAGGTTTTAATCTAATTATCCACATTACATTTACAGACCTGATGCACTTCATAGGAATGCACAATGCACCATTCTTACTTGAGACACCAATGGAGTGAAATGCCAAAGTTATGGAAAAGATTGTCTCTAATTATCAGAATTGTTTACAGCCATACCCAACATTGGACAAAAGTCATTCTTTATAATATCTAAATATGAGAGAACAATTCAGACCACTCCCTCAGAAACAGATTTACATATTTTAGTGCATTTGTTATTTTTCAGGCGGCTTTACTTTCAGACAACAGGCTCTGAACCACCTCATTGGGATTAAAAGCCAAAAGATAACATGCTGGGGCTCTGTACTGATGTTCACAACTCTGCAATTAGATCCTTTCAATACAAAAGGTTACAAAACAACCTAATTACTGGTGCTATTGATGCTCATAATAATGTTGCCATTTCATATGCATGCATTTGGCCCCTATTGAGCTCCCTCAGTCATTTTCCATGCTGGGTGATTGTACGGTGATGACATTGTGATCAGAGCTATTCAAACACTGAAAACAAATGACCAACCAGAGAAATAAAAAGTCCCACTAATGACTAATTGAGCAAGTCATTGCTGTAAGAATGAAACATAAATACAGTATTTGGGATTTCCATATGGCCTTATGCCATCATCAACTTCAAACTGAACAGAACGCTAATAGAAACCCAGATTTAATATGGCTAGCAAACAGTATGGAAAATGTTAGTTATTTAGGAATGAAATTCCTGCTTTATTAAACAAAATGAAATCATGCTGCACAAATAATGCGTTACCAAAATGCACTTTTAGAATTTATATACATTAAAGCCCCACATTACTCATTTGCCATCCATCACAGAAAATATAATTCATTTGATGTGATATTGAGAAACAACTGAAAGCACTAAATACTGTAAAGGTGATGGGACAGGGCAATATTTCAGCAATACTATTGAAAAGCTTGTTGTGCCCCTAGACAAACTATTCTACTGCAGCTACAATAGTCACATCTGCCCAGCATCATGAAAAATTTCCCAAGTAAGTCTTATGCCCAAAACTAGATCACCCCATGTTATAGCTACAAAAGCAGGTCAAAGGTAAGAGTTCTGCTACAAATAACTCACCTTCTAACTCCACAAAACCTTTCCACCACTTACAGTGCATAAATCAGGAGTACAAAGGAATGTTCACTGATAGGCTGAATGTGTGCAGCTCCAACAATACTTAAGAAGCTTGACACAATCCAGGACTAAGAAGCCCATTCACAAATATTCACCGCTACTACCATCAATATACAGTAGCAGCAGTATGAATCATCTCCAAGATGCACTGCAGAAATTCGCCAAGGCTCATTAACATCTTCCAAACTTGCACACACTACTAATTAGAAGGGGTACGTGTGTGGAAGAAATGGTCTCTAATTCAGGAAGTATGGCACCAGTACGTGGGACAGGCTTAATTTGAATCATACTAGGACCAGTATACTCATGAATTGTATAAGTAGGATTGAAGAGACAGCTTTAACTAATTAATGAAAGAGGGATTTCAATGGAAAGCAAGTCTATAAACTCAAAAAGAATTGAGAGAGCAAAGGCACAGGGTAGTGAGGGAACAGACAATCTTTTCAGTGTGACAGGAAGAGGTAGAAAATATATGCAGAAGAACATAGCAGAAATTAGAACAAGAGTAATTATGGTAATAAGGAACTGTTTAAGGCTGTTAATCTGAATACACACTGCATTTGTAAAAGGACAGATGAATTCATGGCAAAAACAGATATAAATGAAAATGTTGTGACAGCTATTATGGAGATTTCACTGCAGGGTGACCAAAACTGGGAACTCAATATTCTAGGATGTTCAACATTTTGGAAGAACAAGCAGAAAGGAAAATAAAATGAATAGCATTGTTGAAAAAGGAAGGTGTCAATGAGTGGTGATATAGATGCAATAGATCATGATGGGAAATTGGGTTTGGGTACAAATACAGAATAACCTGGGAAAGAGTTCAAAGTTGGGGTTACCTCTAGGTCCAGGAAGGGTTACCCCACTACAGGACAAAGTGAAAATTAGTAAATAATGAAGGCATGTAAACATAACAATATAATTATTGTGGGAGATTTTAAGCTGCAGAATACCTGGACAAATCAGATGGGCAAGGGTATCATAGAAGACAAAGTTGTAGATTGTATCAGGGATTACTTTTTAGACTTGTATTTTAAACAAGCTCCTGGTGCCCAAACTATTTTAGTTATTTAACTTGTAATGGGGTAGGATTAATAACGTTTTTCAAAGTTAAAGAGCATCTTAAGGAATGGTGATTAAAAGATGACAGAAACTTAAATAATGTTGAGGGAGAGCAACTTTTGTCCCAAATCAGTGTCCTCACTTATTAAATAAAATAATCACAGAAATATGAAGAAAGATTTGTCTAAAGTGGGCTGGGAAAATAGACTAAAGGAAGATCTGCAGATAAGCAATAGCAAATATGTAAGCAGGTATTTCATAATGCTGAGCTAAAAATTATTCTAGTCAAAAAGAAGGACTCAATGAGAAGGAGAGACCATCCATGGTTAACAAAGACAGTCAACAATTTTGGAATATCTAATCAAAGACCATGTCAGACAAAGAGCAAAATCTAGTGATAGGTCAAAGGTTTTTTTTGTCTTTAGGAATCAGCAGCAAATGACTAAAAAGCTAAGGTAGGAAGTTGATTGTGAATGTGAATTGGCAACAAACATAAAAATGACCAGCAAGGGCTTCTCTGGATATGTATAAGGAATGAGTAGCTAAAGAAAGCTTGGGACCCTTGGATGAAGAATTAATAACAGGGAGCTGAACACAACACATAATTTAAACAAATATTTTCCATTGGTCTTCGTGGTGGAGTATATTGTAAACATCACAGAGATATCAGTCAAGCGCAATTCTAATAGGAGAAAAAAAATTATAAAACTTTGTCATAAGGGACAAAATATTTGACAAATTAAGGGATTAATGTCAGACAAGTCATCTATTGTTTTTAAAAGCAGAGTTGGTGGATTATTGGTCAAAATATTCCAGAACTCACTGGATGCTGGGAGAATTCCAGCAGATGATAATATGATACTAATTTTCAAGAAGGGAAAGAGACAGAAAACAGAAAGCTACATGCCAATGGATTATCAGCTGCATACGAAAATGCTAGAACTCATATAAAAGGAAGAAGTAGCAGAACATTTAGAAAATCTTAATGCAGTCAAAGAAAGTCAAAACTGTTTTGTGAAAATGAAATCACGTTCGACAAATTTCTGACAGATCTTTAAGGATACGACAAGAGCTGATAAAAGGGAACTGGTTGATGAAGTATATTTAGATTTTGAGGAAGCAATCAAAATTTATTCCACATGATAGAAGGTCACAGCATTATGGAGAATGAATTAACATGGACTGAGAATTGGTTAACACACAGCAGAGGGCCCTGTGACAGGCAGTCTATATCATTCATTGAGTGAAGCAAGAGTGATGAGGACTCCTACAGAGGAGCAGACAGACTGGTGGCTTATATGAGTGGGACTTGAGACATAAATAGAAAGAAGACTTTTTTTACTAAAGAAGTTTTAAGGGCACAGTAAAAGTAAGTACCCATGTTCTATTTGGTCCTGATATGTTACAGATTTGCACATCCTGCAATATGTGAGAATACCTGAGACACTCCCATTGGTTTGGATGACTGTGAGTGCAGAAGACACCTCTGGTTGGAGCAACTCAAGGTGTTGGTTTTGAAGCTTCGGCAGTAGCTGGGGGCATTACATTTGATGATCTTTGGCAAATTTCTGCAGTGTATCTTGTAGATAGTATTGTGATGAACCTATTCTTTGAATAAGGTTAGGTTGTCCTTGGTCCTTGGTCCTTGTGCTCGTTGTTGTGGTTCTGTTCGCCGAGCTGGGAATTTGTGTTGGAGACATTTCGTCCCCTGTCTGGGTGACATCCTCAGTGATTGGGAGCCTCCTGTGAAGCGCTTCTGTGATGTTTCCTCCAGCATTTATAGTGGTTTTTCTCTGCCGCGACAGAGAGAAACCACTATAAATGCCGGAGGAAACATCACAAAAGCGCTTCACGGGAGGTTCCCAAGCACTGAGGATGTCACCTAGACAGGGGACGAAAAGTCTGCAACACAAATTCCCAGCTCGGCGAACAGAACCACAACAAAATACTTGTATAATGAAAGGGGTGTGGCCAGCTGTCGCAGCTCAGTTTTTTTCTTGGGTTTGTTTAAAATGCAGCAGTGGGTGTTTGAGGAAAGGCTACTGGACTCTTTCTCTCTCTCTGACTTCATTCTTGTAAGAACTTGTGTTTCATTTTACCTTTTGTGCCAAGGGTTGTTTATGGGATTATTGCAAGCATTTTGGAACAGCATCATTAAGTTGGGATAGTCTGATGGGTTTTCGCATAGGATAAGTGATCCGGTTTTCTGTTTTCTGTTCTTTGTATTTCATTCAGTAATCTTGTAAATAAATTCTGTTTTGTTTAAAACTAAGTGATTTGACCAGCTGATTCTCTCCTGCAATATCCACTTTCCGCCTGCTTAAAACAACTTGCAAAGTTAGGGTCTGAGCTACCTTCTTGAAATGTTTTGAGGGGTCAGGCCTGGTTTGTGGATGCTGTGCCAATTAAGCGGGCTGCTTTGGCCTGGATGGTGAAAAACTTCTTGAGTGTTGTTGGAGCTGCACCCATCCAGGGAACATTTCATCACACTTGTGACTTGTGCATTGTAGGTGGTGGACAGGCTTTGGGGAATCGGGAGGTAAGTTACTCTCCGCGGTATTCTGACCTGCTCTTGTAGCCATTGTGTTTATGTCAGGTGTCCAGTTGAGCTTCTGGTCAATGGTAAAGCAAGGATGTTGACAATGGGGGATTCAGTGATGGTAACCAAAATAACTTCACAAAGGCCGGCATCCCATCACCAAGTCGCCCTTTATTTACACGTGGTGAGCCCTTGACACTGATCCAGGTTCCTCAGACTCAGCCTTCAGAGCAAACAGGATGTCTGACACTCCTGTTCCTTTCTATCAGGCAGGGTTCCTTGAATGGACCAGATTAACAGCTCCCGTCAGGGAACTCATGTTCTATGAGGTTCAACTGGCTGACCTCATTACAATCATTACATTACCACCACTAAATGTCAAGGAATGGTAGTTAGATTTATCTTATTAGTGATGGTCATAGCCTGGAATTTGTGTGGCACGAATGTCACTTACCACCAGTCACCCCAAGTCTGGATAGTGTCCAGAGCTTATTGCATTTGAGCATGGACTGCTTCCCAATCTGAGTCACGCTGAACATTGTGCAATCACCAGCAAACATCCCCATTTCTGACCTTATGATGGAGACAAGGTCATGATGAAGCAGCTGAAGATGTTTAGACCTACAACGTAAACATAGTAGGCAATGTGGCCCCCACCATAACCTCTCATTGGATTAAATGTTCTCACCACATGGTAGGATAATAAATTCTATCCTGGTAGTTGTGAAAAAAAACACTAAAAGTAATTAAACAAAAATATGAAAACACGAAAGCTAATGGAACGGTAGCCCTTATCTCTAGATGGTAACAATTCAGAAGTGAGGAAGGAATGCTTCAGTTGAACTGAGCCTTGATCAGCACACATCTCGAGGCTGTGTTTGGTTTTGGGCTCCAGAATGAGATATTAACTTTGAAAGTGAACAAATTTACCAAAATATCAAAGTTTAAAGAATTAAATTATGAGAACATGTGGCTTCAACTTGTCTTCTATTTCATTTAGTAGGAAGACTAAGTATTTAAAATAATTAAGGGACTCGTAATTTCTGTAATGGTGAAAACCAGAAAACGATTAAGTGTAAAGTTAGGGCACTTCAGAGTAAAATCAGGAAGCTCCTTGTTAGATGAAGAGTAGCAGAACCTGAAAGTTGCTTTACCAGTGATCTATGGAGGTTGGATCAATTGAATTTGTCAAGACTGAATTTGTTAGATTTTCGTTCAGCGGTGCAGCATATAGATGGTCAAGTGGAACTGAGACAGAGAAATGATCAGAGCAAGTTGAATCTACTCAATGGTCCACTTCTGTTCCTAATTTTTCTACAATATTATTCACTTGTTAGAGGGCATTCAATGAATAAGAGTAACTATGATAGGTGTTTCAAAGGATTGTATGACCTCTGCAGAAGCTGGCCAATTTCCAATATAAAAACCTCCAGTTTAAATATTTAGTTATTCATATGTTGCAGCAATACTTTGTTATTATAGATAATTGGAGAAGTAATGAAATAAACGTTATCTTAATAAGAAACAGTGATAACTAAAGAGTAAGGGAAATAAATGGATTGTAACTAAATGATTCTTACTATAACTTATCACATTCCAGTAGACAGTCCCCTCGCATTGATGTGGAGTTAATGCTGTTGTTGCAGTTAACAGAGTGGCAGACCTATCACCACTTATCTCAAACACTTAGAGTGCAGTCTCTATAAGTTCAAGGTTCTGTACAATTCTAATCTGCTGACTCAGACCTCTACACAGAATTTGCTGCTTCATAATTTTCTGAAATATTGTTTGTCAGTGTTTTTCTGATCTTTTAGATGTGTAATATATATTAAGCCATGCACTGCGGTGGCCAGTATAATTAAATGTCATCTTGCTGTCATGTATAGCATTTAAGTAATTGATTTGACCCTGCAGTAACTGTTCAATATCAGTTGCCTTTACAGGACCAAAGGGAAGTGGGTGGCATTGTGGATAGTAATTCAGAGACCCAGGCAAATGTTCTAGGGATAGGGGTTTACCCTCCATAGTGAAACCATTGTCAACTGTAATGAAAACCCCATCTGATCCATTCGGTGTTCTTTAGGGTTAAGAAAATCTGCCACCTTGGGTGGCACATTGACTCAGTGAGGCACTGTTGCCTCACAGTTCCAGTGACCTCAATTCGATTCCACCCTCGGTCGGCTGTCTGTGTAGAGTTTGCATGTTCTCCTTGTGTATGCATGGGTTTCCTTCTGGTACTCTAGTTTCCTCCCACAGTCCAAAGGAGTGCAAGTTAGGTGGATTGACCATGAGAAATGCAGGGCTACCGGTATAGGATCAAGGGTGTGGATCTGTGTGGGATGTTGTCTAGAGGGTCAGTATGGACTCGATAGGTTGAATGGTCTGCTTCCACATAGTAGGCAATCTATGATCTTCACATGGACTGACCTATATGAAACTCCAACTCCACAGCAAGGTAACTGATTCTTAAGTGTCCTCTGAAATTGCTGATCAGTTCTATCTAACCACTATGAAGTCCAATAAAGGGAATGAAACTGGATGGAATGCCTGGTTATTCCAGTAACAGTTGTTACAGGCAATGCATTAACGCTTCCTCAATGGCACTCACTAAACATGAACTGCACCACCATCCCATCCTCACCCTTTGCTGTCACTGGGCTGGTGGTGACTCAGGTCTTTTGGGAGCAGCACTTTGTGAATCAATAATCCACTTAACGCTAACTCCAGCATGGCAGTCTGGGAATTTGAATTCAGATGAGAAGAAATACAGAAATTCAAATCTAATACCGCTAAAGAAAAATAAACTTGTAAATGTCCTTGACATCATTCCCAAAATGTCCTGAATGTGATTACAGTCTTGCATGAATGTGGTTGACTCGTGACTACAGCAAACCACTCAGTTGTATAACCACCTGCCAGTGTAACTAGAGGTCTTCAATAAAGGATGAAAGATGGGCAGAAAAGAGAATAGGGAAAGCAAAAAGGCTCAGGATGCGAGAACTGCCAAAGAAGAAATTTGAGAAGCAGAAAAGCTAAAGGAACAGGTTAGAGCCTGTGGTGGAAAAGTAGAGGGATGGGAAGAAGGCAAAGAGATGCAACAAATAAGTAAGAGCTGTAGAAACTTACACAGCTAGAGAAGGGGAAGGGCAGTAATTTAAGTATTGAAAAATTATTTTCTAATCAATCTTGTTCAGAGATGTTTTATACACCTGTGGAGCAGGGGGGAATTGAAGCCGGGGACATTATGACTGTACCACAAGACCCCTCAAACCCAGTTCTTTTTTCTAAATCACCCTGTTCAGAGATGTTATCGCACATCTCTCAAGCACACCATACTTGAGCCCAGGCCCCCTGACTCACAGGTACAGATGTGCCACAAGAACTGAAAGGAGATTGACGATATATGCTTTGACTTAGCACTCCCACCCCTCTCCTGCCAACAGCTCTGGTTAAATCCTCCACATAAACCATGATGAATTTTTGGCATTTTGTCAACAGGGAACAATAGCTCTTACAATAGCGTTTTATAGGATGTGATGGTGTGAAATATGTCACAAAATATATTAGAAGGAAGCACTGATTCATTTCTGGTCTCACTCCGACACTGCCTATAAAAAGAATTTAATGCAATCAGGTGATGATATAACCAATTACCTAAGTTTTAAGCTATACTTGGTTTCTAATGCTATTAACTGTGTATTCTCCATGGTAAAGCTTCTACCAATCAGTGTCCACATGTCAAACAATAGGCACTTCCCTCTCATACAATATGAAAGTTGTTTTTCTTTTACTTTGGTATCTAGGAGAAAGTGAGGACTGCAGATGCTGGCGAGTCAGAGTCGAAAAATGTGACGTAGGAAAAAGCACAGCAAGTCAGACAGCATCCAAGGAGCAGGAGAATCAACGTTTCGGACACAAGCCCTTCATCAGGAATGTGGAGGGGGTAGGGGGCTGAGAGATAAATAGGAGGGTGGGGGTGTAGGTTTGGGTGATGAAGTCTTGGAGATGAGAGGTGGAGGAAGAATGGAAGAAAACCTCATCTTTCACCTTGTGACCCTACAACCACATGGCATTAACGTCGACTTCACTATCTCCCCATAACCCACCTTATCCCAGATTCTCCAACTCAGCACCGCCCTCTTGACCTGACCTACCTCTCCATCTTCATTCCCACTTATCTACTCCACACTTCCCACCGATCTATCACAATCAGCTCCCACCTGTATCCACTTATCACCTTCTCCCTCCATATTCTTGACGAAGGGCTTGTGCCTGAAACGTTGACTCCCCTGCTCATTGGAGGCTGCCTGACCGGTTGTGCTTTTCCAGCACCACACTTTTCAATTTTACTTCGGTATTTCTTACAAATCATTCTGTTGAATGCAAGACAAAAAAATTTCAACAAAGTATGGCTTTTTACAAGAATACGCAAGTTCTACACTACCAAATAACTATTGGAATGATCTAAGTGCAAATATCAGAAAGAAAGATTCTTACAGATTGAATGTTCAGGGAAGATTCGGCCTATCTCCACACCAAAGCTTCTTGAACAGTCATCATGGCTGTAATCAGTTTCCACCTGAAGATTCTATCTGTTCATTCCATGCAGTTTGCTTTAGGTAATGTCTTTCATTGAGAACATTGAAACAAATTGCTGATTCACTTCACTTAACACAGGGTCCCTAATCACATGTCTTCAATAGTCTTGTACGATGTCCTCTTCTTTGACACTTCTACAGCCTTCTGCTTCTAAAGCTTTCTTCTCACTGACTTGTGAGCAACTCAGGAATTATCCCCAGCCCTGACTACTGGAGATTGCTAATAATAGGAGAAAGTGAGGACTGCAGATGCTGGAGATCAGAGTCGAAAGTGTGATGGTGAAAAAGCTCAGCAGGTCAGGCAGCATCCGAGGGGCAGAAGAATTCGACATTTCGGACATAAGCCCTTCATCAGGAACAGATGAGGGGCTTATGCCCAAAGCCTTGATTCTCCTGCTGTTTGGATGCTGCGTGATCTGCTGAGCTTTTCCAGCACCACACTTTTTGACTGCTAATAATAACACTTCTGCTGTTATGGTTTCCTTCTCTCTGCTTGAACATCCTTCTGGGTCCTTCTCTCTCAGTCTCTTTCTGTTGGCCATAAAACAAAAGTCAGCAAACATCTTGGAAATTAAGCCCCCGGTTACTTGCTGATCATTTAGCTATAATCATGAGTTCTTTTGAATGCCATTTTGAACTTACTCTTTAAAATGACTTTCTGACCATTTTTAAAAAGATAAGTCAAACCTTCATAGAACTGAAAACTAAATCCATTTTTCCTCCATTTTTAAACCAACGTTCCCAAACAACAGTAATATATATTCTGAAGCTTCATTATACAGTCATACTACCTAAAGCAAGCATCAGCACAGCCTAGAAGCCTTTAATAACCCAGTTTCTGAATAATGCATAACCATAACTATCTAAGATTATAACTTGTTTGTTTCTATGTTTAACAGATCAAGAACTGAAAGCACATAATTTAAAATACATAAAGAACGATGGAGAAAGTAAGGACTGCAGATGCTGGAGATCAGAGTTGAAGAGTGCGGTGCTGGAAAAGCACAACCAGTCAGGCAGCATCCGAGGAGCAGGACAGCCGATGTTTCGGGCATAAGTCCTTCATCAGGGCTTATGAAGAACAATGGGTTGATTTTAAAGTGGCGTTAGCTAATGTTCAATTAAGGTATATTCCTAGATATGATAGAGATAGAGAAAATTAATCCAAAGGTCCCTGGATTCTGAAATAGATTTAGATTGAGATGCAATAGAAAAGGGTACATATGTCAGAAGTCAGATGAATAATACTCATCCTATAATGAAATCAAGGGCCATTATAACAAGTTTCAAGAGGAAAGTGAAAAGACACAGGTAAGAGAAAAGAAAGTGTGTGAGAAGAGACTAGCACCAAACAAAATAACAAAATGTGAAAGTCTTCCATAGACATTGGAACAGCAAAAGGATTGTAAAAGTGGGATTTATGCACCTACGTGGGTATTTGTGCATTGCGGCAGACATTGGCTGAAGTGCTAAATTAGCACTTTTGTATTTCCTTTTACTGAGGGTGAATACGCTAACCAAATTTCTGATAAGTAGAAATGTTGTTGAGACACTGGATTGACTAAACATTGGCAGAAATGAGGTGTGAGATACACAGGCAACATTTCAAATTCATAAGTCACCATCATCAGATAGGGAGCATCTGAGGATACTGAGGAAAATGAAAGTGGAACTTGTGAAAGCACTAGCTATAATTTTCCAAGTTTCATTAGATATGGAAGTGGTGCCAGAGAACAGGAGAATTGGAAATGTTTCAGTGTTTGTTAAAAAGAGGTGTAGAAAGGTGAAAAAGGGCTTATGCCCGAAACGTCGATTCTCCTGTTCCCTGGATGCTGCCTGACCTACTGCGCTTTTCCAGCAACACATTTTCAGCTGTAGAAATTATAGCACTATAGTAAAGACAGACCATCCAGTTTAACTTCAGCACTCGTTAATCTTTTAGAATTGTAAGTTGGGACAAAATTAACAGTCATTTAGAAAAGTGTGCATTCATTAAGAATGTATTAATCTTAATTAAGATTTGTTCAGGGTAAATCATGCTTTGTTAACTCATTTGAGATTTTTGATGAACAAATGTGGTTAATATGTTAATAATGATGATGGAGTGAACATAAACTTCTAAAAGACGTTTAATAAACAGTTGCACAATAGACTTATCAGCAAAGTTAGATCAAATGGATTAATAGAGACAACAGATATAAAATTGGCTGAGTAACAAGAAACATGGAGTCATAGCAAATGGGCTTTCTTGGTGTGAAGAATGATTTATATGGGAGTTGCACAGTGTGGGGTGTTTGCTTTTCCTGAAACACTTTCAAAATTTACAGATGACTAAAATCATGGAAGTATTATGAACTGCATGGAGAATAACGTGGAGCTTAGAAAGGACACAGACAAACTGGTAGAATAGGCACACAAGTGCCTCATGAAATGTAATGGAGAGAAGGGTGAAGTAATTAACTTTCTTAGGGAGAATACAAAGACAATTTAAAATAGAAATACAATGCTAAAGTGGGTAAAGGAGCAGAGGGATTTGGGGTTGTACATTTTGAATTAAATTAATGAATTAATGAATTAATTAACTAACTGGCAACCTCATAAAGAATGTGTCTCTTTATAGATATTTTAATAAACCTGTTCAGACAGGTTTCAATACGCATCTGGGGCAGCTGGACCTACGAGCACAGGTCTCCAGGCTCAGAGATAGGGACACTACCATAGTGCCACAGCACCTCCTAGAGCTGCATCAGGACATTATTTAAATTGGCCACAATGCACTGAGCTCTAAGCAGCAGAAGAAAAATACCTGTACAGCGTATTCAAGAACAATATGTACCCGATGAACACAGTCCACTGATTTTTAAACAACAAACCCAACAAGAAGACACAACTTGTCCAGAGACTCTAGCCACACTACCATACATCATTGACATCTCAGAGATGACTACCAGACTGCTCTGACCTCTTGGCATCATGGTAGCCCACAAACCTACCAATATACTGAAACAGCTATTGATGAAAGTAAATGACCCAATACCAACAACCAGCAAAACGAATGTCATTTGC
Organism: Chiloscyllium plagiosum; assembly: GCF_004010195.1. NCBI lineage: Eukaryota > Metazoa > Chordata > Chondrichthyes > Orectolobiformes > Hemiscylliidae > Chiloscyllium > Chiloscyllium plagiosum. The sequence goes on from NC_057714.1 coordinate 65,356,061, forward strand.
AAAATACCCTGCAAGGACTGCAACAAACACTACATCGGAAAGACAGGCTGGAAACTAGCCACCAGGATACACAAACACAAACCAGCCACTAAAAGACAAGACCAGCTCTCACTAGTATCCTCACACACAGACAAGGAAGGACACCACTTCGACTGAAACAACACTTCCATCCTAGGACAGACAAAACAGAGACATGCACGGGAATTCCTAGAGGCCTGGTATTCAAACCAGAACTCCATCAATAAATGCATTGACTTAGACTCCATTTACCAACCTCTGAGAAAAAGAACTGGAAATGATATCACCCACCACAACTAACCAAGACACGTAAATAGAAAGCAGAACAGAACACCAACGCTTCACCAGAAGCTCACTGATGATGCTAACCAGCATGGTGATGAAACGTCTGAGAACAAACCTACCAGCTCAGCGAGCAAACTTACAACCTGAACCAGGAGATGGTTAACTAGAATGTCCTATGCAATGTCTGTTCCACATCTTTCTTCACACCAGATGATTGAAGATCAAGAGCTCCAAGTGCAATCAAAGATTGGAGAGTAGCTTCCTCAAATGGCCAAATAGAGACAAAAAAAAAGCTCATACATTGAACACAGCTATGAAACATGAACTGCACAGGCTCCAGAAATTAAAAGCACTTTGGAGATCAGGAATGATCTGAATTTTCTATTGCAATAATGTCTATGCAAGGCCTCTAGCAGAAAAGAGAACAACTTTGACATAGAGTCCCTTTCACCAGGGGCCGTCACCACACCTGGACAACAAAATGGAACACCACAGTGCAGGGACCTGAGAACATATTCTATTGATATAAAACTGACAGGCCCTGAGGCCCCGTAACAAAAAGAGGTCTTCAAACAAAATTCCAGAAACTTAAATTAAAATATTATTTCTGGGGTAATTAATGTATTCCATCCTTGATGATACCCAATGGACACCATGTGTCCACCTTGTGCCAATTTATCTGGAAATCCAGGTGTGATCAAAACTGGGAAAGAGGACAAGCAGGGCAAATGGCCCCCCTCAACACCCATTGCCTTGACCCATTTATGACCACATTGGTTAGGCCCAGGACCAAGCTAAGATTGTTCTCTGACTTAACTGTCCATCTCCACATGAGGCAACCACAGTCTGGAGAATAGAGAAAAAGTGCAAATAATTTGAGGCATATCCCTGGTAGAAATAGAAATAGAGCTTCAATCAAACACATTCCTAATAAACATGGAACAAGAGGAGGACTCCCATGAAGCTTCCCCTGCGGCCTGTTGCCACATCCAGTCAGAATACCACATAGGAACCTCAGGATATTTATGTGCACTAAGTGTAAAATGTGACAGGGCAGGCTGAGAGAGCAATAAAAAATGTATACATGATAGGATGTAGAGTACAAAAACAAGAAAGTTATGGTAAACTTCTACAAAGTACTGGTGTGGCCTCAACTGAAGTGTTTGTGTCCAGTTCTGGAAACTTCACTTTGAGCAGGTGGTGAAGGCACGAGAATGATCTCAGGGATGAGGAAGTTCAGTTGCATGGATAGATTGGACACATATATTAAATCAGTACATTTTAAATGTAATACAATTTGATATCAGAGTTAGGTGTATAAAGCACCAACATTTTTTTCTGAGATGTGCTAAACATTCTAATCGATGCATTACGGTCACATCTCCTTTTCTGTTATTGGTAAAGGAAACTGACCACAAAACATATCATTTCAAACTAAACCAACTAGTTAGCTGATCATCTTATATATCAAACAGCAATACACAAAATGAATGTTTATAGATATGCATTGGGCAAGGAATTGACTGCTAAGGTTAACTTACCACCTGGATACTTTAGTTTGTGCAGCTTGGATTTGAAATTGCTATTGATTGACCATATTAATCAGTGAGACAGTAGCTTTAACTTACAATATATACAGTTAATCTTCTATCAGATAAAGCTGCCAACTGGAGACAATTTCAAGATTCAACTGAGCGGATGAAAATACTGCAGATTATTTCCCTATAGACCCAAAGTAATTACATGAAAATCGATAAATCCTAAATGAATGTCACTACACATCAGGGCTTTGAAACACGCAAACAATTAGCTTAGCACTTCCACGTTCATTGCAGCACTAAACCCAATAATATTGACGTTTTACATTATAAATAAAAAGATGCAAGCTGAAGTCTAGACTCATTTATGTTATTCAGCATGTAACAGATATCTCGAACATGCATTTTAGTGTGAGCTTTTACATTATATTCTGGTTGATAGGTGATAGCTTGATAGGAGTGTTAATTTGTGCCATTTTCAAATTACACTTTGCTGAGTTAAGCTACTTGTTATAATGTAGATGATGCTACTACGTAGAAAAGGGTGAGGTTTTCTATTTTGTAAGTAAAACAGAGTGGTTGGCACATGAACTCTGATTAGTAAAGGCATTACTATGGAGAATGCAGCAGGGAACAATTATTCCTAAGCCTTTGGCTAAATTCAGGAAAGGCAATTCGACTTGACTTGGTTGGGTCATGCTGTAAGGAATTCACATGTAACAATGATCAATGTAACAAGCCTTTACCTAATTAAGAAAATGAGCAATGCCTGGAAATATTCTTTGGCCTGTGAAAGACCAATCCTGTTTATGAATATATGTAGCTTCTATCAAACACAAATTAGCCACTGTCAGAGAAATTTGCCCAATAAAGTAGAGACCACACAAACCAGATTGGGTGAAATTGACATGCTGTTTATTACAAGCGATATTGCTGGAAGAGAAAATGACTCGGCTGACGCAGGACTAACAGTCTGTACAGGTAGATCAGAATTTCTCTTTGCAGAGCTGAGGAAGAGACCAGGTTTTATAATAATGCTGTACAATAAGGCTAATTAGAAATGGGGAAAATACAATGTATCCAGAAATGCAGTAATCAAGTTATAACGATGGTAATTGGAAAATAGTTATTGGACGAATGTCCTGTTCCTTCACACAATGCAACATCCCAACAGTATCAATGGTTCCATTTCTCTTCGCAGGTAGGTGTTAATGTCACCTCTGAAGTGGTGAGGTGCTTCCATTGTCTTGTCCTGGGAGCAATACTCTTGCTGGTGCCTTTATATCTGACCAGTTCTTTGTGTGGCTTTGGTATTGCTGGGTTGTGAAACTGCCCTCAGGGCTTTGGGATAGCTGTGTTGCTCTGACATTGTTAGTGGGAGCTTGAAGTGTATTCCCTTGTCTGCAAGTGCTGTCTAGTTTGGTTTGTCAGCCTGCTTGGTCCCTGCTGAGGCATTCTGGGTGTTTTTGGTACTGTTGGCCAATTTTGTTTTTGTGGGCCTATTGTGGGTTGGCAGGGTAGCAGATCTTTTCCCACAATTCCCCCTTTTTTGTTTTCTAAGGGAAGGGGTGAGAAGAGGGCAATGTAGCCAGAGCCAGGTGGATTGTCAGGTGGAGGCTCGGCATCAGACAGGTAGCTCTCAGTCTCCGAGTCTGACCCAGGAGAGGTTATCTCAGATGCAGGGATATTCTCCCAGTGCATTCGTGCTAGCTGAGTGGTGAGGGGGTGGGCAGAGGGTAGCAGTATTGCACATAGGCATGAACAACATGGTCAGATGGCCAGGACCAGAGCTACATGCCTGGCAATGATAACGATGAGGATTATCAGTCTCTGCAGTAGGGCTGTGACCCATGACCCCAGCCAGGAGGCTGCCCAGTCCCATAAGTCCCAGTGGGAGTTGTGGTCCTGCAGAAGCTGCCTGCCGGATATGTTGGGCCAGGTCTGTGATGTTTTCCTGGGGTCAGGAAAGTAAGTGCAGCAGTCAGCACCAATAAGGGTGCATGTGCCCCCTTTCGCAGTGAGCAGGTAGTCCAGGGCCATCCTGTCCTGCAGAGCCACAGCCTCCACATTCAGCTGGGCGAGTGCGTCTGCTGTGGAGTTTGCCACCTCCTCTAGTGTGGCAGCAGGTTTATGGGCTTTTACCAGTAATCACAGGGTTGCAAAGAGGGGGTGCCATGAGGTAGAGAGCTGCTTCAATGGCAGTGAGAGCTCATCTGCTGCAGGTCATGGGCTTTGGGAATGGAAAGGACTGGGAGTGATAAATGAATGGTACCGCATACCCAACATTGCAGATCCCAGTCCAGGATAAATGCGGGCAGGGGTAGGCTTTATAAAATAAGTTTTAAAATAGTGGTGGAAGAAGATAGACTAGATCTAAAAGTTGAAGTTCTAAATTGGAGGAAGGCCAGTTTTGACGGTTTTAGGCAAGAACTTGCAAAAGCTGATTGGGCGCAGATGTTCACAGGTAAAGGGATGGCTGGAAAATAGGAAGCCTTCAGAAATGAGAAAACAAGAGTCCAGAGTAAGTATATTCCTGTTAGGGTGAAAGGAAAGGCTGGTAGGGGTAGGGAATGCTGGATGACTAACGAAATTGGGGGTTTGGTTAAGAAAAAGAAGGAAGCATATGTCAGGTATAGACAGGATAGATTGAGTGAATCCTTAGAAGAGTATAAAGGCAGTAGGAGAAAAATTAGGAGGGGAAAAAGGGAACATGAGATAACTTTGGCAAATAGAGTTAAGGAGAATCCAAAGGGTTTTTACAAATACATTAAGAACAAAAGAGTAACTTTTGAGAGAATAGGGCCCCTCAAAGGTCAGCAAGATGGCCTTTGTGTGGAGCCGCAGGAAATGGGGCAGATACTACTAAATGAGTATTTTGTATCAGTATTTACTGTGGAAAAGGATATGGAATGTAGGGAAATAGATGGTGACACCTTGAAAAATGTCCCTATAACAGAGGAGGAAGTGCTGGATGTCTTAAAACAAATAAAAGTCAATAAATCCCCAGGACCTGATCAGGTGTACCCTAGAACTCTGTGGGAAGATGGGAAATGATTGCTGGGCCTCTTACCAAAATATTTGTATCATCAATAGTCACAGGTAAGGTGCCAGAAGACGCGAGGTTGGCAAACGTGGTACCATTTTAAAGAAAGGTGATAAGGACAAGCCAGAGAACTATAGACCAGTGAGCCTGACATTGGTGGTGGGCAAGTTGTTGGAGGGAATCCTGAGGGACAGGATGTACATGTATTTGGAAAAGCAAGGACTGATTAGGGATAGTCAACATGGCTTTATGCGTGGGAAATCATGTCTCACAAACTTGATTGAGTTTTTTGAAGCAGTAACAAAAAGGATTGATGAGGGCAGAGAGGTAGATGTGATCTATCTGGACTTCAGTAAGGCGTTCGACAATGTTCCCCATGGGAGACTGGTGAGCAAGGTTAGATCTCATGGAATACAGGGAGAACTCACCATTTGGATACAGAACTGGCTCAAAGATAGAAGACAGAAGGTGTTGGTAGAGGGTTGTTTTTTCAGACTGGAGGCCTGTGACCAGTGGAGCGCTACAAGGCTTGGTGCTGGGTTCACTACTTTTCGACATTTACATAAATGATTTGGATGCGAGCATAGGAGATATAGTTAGTAAGTTTGCTGATGACACCAAATTGGAGGTGTAATGGACAGCAAAGAAGGTTACCTCAGATTACAACAGGATCTTGATCAGATGGGCCACTGGGCTGAGAAGTAGCAGATGGAGTTTAATTCAGATAAATGCGAGGTGCTGCATTTTCAGAAAGCAAATCTTAGCAGAACTTATACACTTAATGGTAAGGTCCTAGGGAGTGTTGCTGAACAAAGAGACCTTGGAGTGCAGGTTCATAGCTCCTTGAAAGTGGAGTCGCAGGTAGATAGGATACTGAAAAAGATGTTTGGTATGCTTTCCTTTATTGGTCAGAGTATTGAGTACAGGAGTTGGGAGATCATGTTGCAGCTGTATAGGACATTGGTTAGGCCACTGTTGGAATATTTTGCGCAATTCTGGTCTCCTGCCTATCAGAAAGATGTTGTGAAACTTGAAAGGCTTCAGAAAAGATATACAAGGATGTTGCCAGGGTTGGAAGGATGAATAGGCTAGGACTGTTTTCCCTGGAGCGTTGGAAGCTGAGGGGTGATATTATAGAGGTTTATAAAATCATGAGGGGCATGGATAAATGGGCAAAGTCTTTTTCCTGGGTGGGGGAGTCCAGAACTGGAGGGCATAAGTTTAGGGGTGAGAGTGAAAAGATATAAAAGAGACCTAAGGGGCAACGTTTTCACTCAGAGGGTGGTTTTTTAGATTAGATTAGATTACTTACAGTGTGGAAACAGGCCCTTCGGCCCAACAAGTCCACACCGACCCGCCGAAGCATAACCCACCCATACCGCTACATTTACCCCTTACCTAACACTACGGGCAATTTAGCTTGGCCAATTCACCTGACCTGCACATCTTTGGACTGTGGGAGGAAACCGGAGCACCCAGAGGAAACCCACGCAAACACGGGGAGAACGTGCAAACTCCACACAGTCAGTCGCCTGAGGTGGGAATTGAACCCGGGTCTCTGACGCTGCGAGGCAGCAGTGCTAATCACTGTACCACCGTGCCGCCCACTATGTATGGAATGAGCTGCCAGAGGAAGTGGTGGAAGCTAGTACAATTACAACATTTAAAAGGCATCTGGATGGGTATATGAATAGGAAGGGTTTGGAGGGATATGGGCTGGGTGCTGGCAGGTGGGACTAGATTGGGTTGGGATATCAGGTCGGCATGGACAAATTGGACCGAGGTCTGTTTCCATGCTGTACGTCTCTATGACTCTAAGTGCTATTGTAGGTCTGGAGATGGTGGGTCTGGGTCCCTGTCCAGATAGTGGTGAAGGTGATATTCTGGCTGGTCCTGTTGAGAACCTGTAGGTTAAACATGCTGCCATCTGCAGCGGATCGGCGTGCTGCGCGAGTTAGGAGCAGGGAGTCAGTACATTGTCTCCAGCCAGCCTCCCATCCAGATGGCTGTGTGCTTTTTAAACAGATGGATCCCACAGGTGTCCCTTGTGCTTTAGTGTCAGCAATGGTCAGGGCTAGGAGTTCATGGGAAAGATTGTAGGCCGGGTGAAACCACCCTTTAAATTTGTCTAGGCAGTAACCTGCAGACCTCCAGTGGGCTGGGCTGTTGTCCCGTAGTTGGGCATGGCCAGTGTGGTAATTTCAGTGGGTCTAGCCATCATTCCGCCATGTCAGAGATATTTAAGAAGATTGAGGCTAAAAGAATATCCCCATGAGAGTGGACAGGGATCCTACTGCACACCCAGCAGCAGGTCTGATTATATCGCTGGGCATACCCATGGGCCATTTTCAGGAAGGTGTTGGCTTGCAAATCACAGCGGGTTATGAAAGGTGCTGCCCCTTGTCCCTGTTTACCTGTGTGATGGTCAGACAGATCAGGCCGAGGATGCTGATGGTGATGACTTCCACAAGCAGCTGGATCCATCCTCAGTGGTTGGAGTGGTGTCTTCCTCTGTGTGGTCCCTGTTCATTGGTTGTGGAGCCCTCTTGCAGAAGGTGGCATGTCAGTTTGGGCTGTCCTTCCAGTTTCACAGCTGTCCGGGTCCTCAGCAGGATCAGGTACAGGCCTTTCCATCTTGGGGAGAAAGAATCCTTTTTTAGTGATCTTATCATGACATAGTGGTCAGGACGGAATGAATAAATGGGCACTGATTAGGGTGTGGGCTTGACTGAGGGGCGCAAAGTGGTGGGGGGATGGGGGCACTCCCTTAGGCTCACCATCATGTGACCTAAATCCTTAGGGACCCACGAGCTCTTATCAATGAGGGGAATATACCGAACAGTGCAGCATGTCCCTTGCCAAGCTATACCTCTGCTGCCACTCCCTGTGTTGGGCAGCGGTAGAGATTCAGGCTGCCCAGTGGCTGCTGTGTCCTGCTGTGAGCTTCTCATGGGCTGCGTGGTAACAAAGGCAGCCACTTCGTTTAGCAGTGGGTCCGGCTCTGGGGCCAGTAGGGGAAGTTTCGGGTACTGTGGGGTGTAGGGGCTGGGGCTGTGCCCGGTGTGAGTGCTAACAGGGTGGTGAAGGTGAGATAAGGGTACGCGGGTGCAGCATATGGTGATGCCGGTTCCTGTGGGCCGGAGGCTGCACAGTGAAACTGACAGACAAAGCGGCCAGTGGAGGAAAGATAAAGTGGGGGATGAAGGGGCCATTGATAACAGGGAAAGCAGGGGGTCAAGAAGAGTGCAGGTAGGGGTGGTGGGGACAGGACCTGGCGTAGCAAGAGCTTGTCTGGTTAGGTGTTTCCCGCCCGCAACATGGAATAGTGGGTTTCCAGGTTCTCCAGTATGAGGCCCTCTGGGGAACAGTGAATGCTGGCATTTAGTTTGCATTAGGTCTGTCGGACCAGGAGAGCAACTGGGCAGGTAGCGGAAATGATGGCCGCATCAGGGACAGTGGCTGGTCTGACACTAAAGTTCACAGGTTGGGAGGGTGGCTCTGACATGGGCACTCCTGAAACCCCTACTGTACAGACAGTCTTGGAACTGGGGGCAAGTTCCGCAGAGGGAGGAGCAGATGAGTGGGTGGCCCTGGAATCTACCAGGAAAGGAGATGAGCCACACCCCCACTTCCACATTCATCATCAGCTTTTCCAATGGGGAGTTGGAGAGGAATATTGAGACCGCCTGCAAAACCTCCCTCTCGCGGCTGCTCTAGTTTGTTTCGGGGCACAGGGGAAGGGATCAGAGTGTAGGCTGCCATTGTGGGATGTTGGGCTGCTGCTCTGTGCCTGTGGGGAATAGGGGAAGACAGATGCCTGGCCGTCCCTGCTTGAGTGGTAACCAGCGGTGTTTAGCTAAGTGTCCTGTTTTGCCACAGTTCCAGCACAGTCCTTTAAACAACCCAATAGGTCCCTGTGCTGGCACGGTTGTATTCCTCGGGCAATCCAGCTGTGAAATTCAGGGGAATGCCCCCTGTCTTGGCATGGTGAACAATCCATTCCTATCCAAGTTAGTGAGCGTGGTCGTTGTTTGCCAGGTTAACTTATGAAGTTTGTATACATGGGCATATGTAGGGAGTATGCAATTGACGAGAGTCTGTATGGCTAGCTTCTCATTCTCTGTTAAGGGGATGCCTGCTGAAGAGTCCCAGACCTCCCTAAAGTGGGCAATGAAGTCTGGCAGGGGGTCGTCTGTTTTCTGCAGACACCAGGTAACAGCACCAAAGTCTGCATGCTGCCTTGCATGAGTTTTTATCACCTCTTTCACTGTTCTGTCCAGCCATCTGTCCTGGTCTGCAACAGGGTCCCAGGTTGGGTGGGGAAGTTAATGGTAGGATGAATGGTTGTCCAGTGGGTGCCGTATGCAAGTTGTAACAGAGTCGGCACATCTTGTGACAGACAGTTGTAAATGGTGGAAATTTGTAGCAGCCAATTATAAAATGCATGTGGCCTTTTCAATGGATCTGTGGCATCTTGCAACATGGCCTGGACCTCTTCTTTAGTGTTGTCTTCCACTTATGATAATTCACATCATAGTTTCAAAAACACATCTCCTGCTGACATTGTCATATTCTTTACCATCCACTTTACTTTGGCTTATTCCATGCACTGACCTGTAGGCAAGATTCAACAGTGTTGTTTACATTACAGAAAACAATATAATCCCCGATCCATGATGAGGGATTCCTTGCTCCTGGATTGATTTGTGGATGTATGAAAGCTCCTTCTGTACAGTTATTTATGACAATATCTCTTCTGTAAAACTGCAGAGGTTAAAAGGTTGGTCAGATTGAATCCAAATAGGTATTATCTATAATCAGTATTTTATTTGAACCAATCTCACAAAATTGAAACCACATTGATTACTTACACACACACACACACACACACAATTCACATAGTTAGCATCACCTATCCCCTACTTTTCTTTCATCTCAGACATCCCTTATAGATCCTACTAAATGAAAACAGATTAATCTTTTTATTCTGAGTCTGAAATGATTGACTCCAATACCCCAACCATCTCCTTTAGTGCAAGGTGCATCTCCAACCAACCAAAGAATGAATGAATGATTTATTGTTACTTGCATTTTACAGTGAATAATACAGTAAAATACAGTGAAAAGCTTCAACTGTCACCATAAGCTGGTGCCATTTTGAAGAGTTTAAGAATAAAAAGAGCAAGATGATATAAATGAAGGAGAGACTGTCTTCTTTCTGCTGCTGCTGAGTCCTGAGCTGGCTCACCAAGGATACCTGCACCACCACTCTTCCTCCACCACCTCGCCCTGCTGTCTGCTTCAGATGCACCAAAATAGGAGTCACCATTCCTTGGTCACCATCCACTCACGACTGGGTCCACCTCGCCAATGCTGAGTCCCATGCTGAACCAATAAGGAAGTCTTGTTGCAGTTCTGATCTGAATAGACAATGGAGAGTTTGCCCCCAATTCCCATTGATTCCAGTTTTGTTAGAATTCCTTGACGGAACACTCCGTCAAATGCAGTCTTGACGTCAAAAGCAGTCACTTTCATCTCTCCCCTTGAATTCAGCTCTTTTGTCCATGTTGTAAATAAGGCTGTAATGAGGTCAGGAGCATAATTCAAACTGAGTATCAGTGAGCAGTTTATCCTTTTGTAAATACTGCTTGATAGCTCTGTCATTTTCCTTTCTACCATTTTACTGATGATCAAGAGTAGACTGATAGGACGATAATTGGCTGAGTTGGATTTGCCTTGTGTTTAGGGCATAGAATATGGTTCTATTTGGTTTCAAGTGTCAGATCCTAGTAGATGATAATGCACCAACGTTTTTTACAATTTCAATTCCAGTCATCTAGCGAAGCAGAGATTCTGCTGGCTCACACTTCAGACTAACACCTCTGAATTTTAACAGTGCACAATATCTGCTGACCATATCTGAACTGCTTCTTGTCAGATCCAGGAGTGATTGGTGATGGTTCATGCCCATGAAGAATTATAACAGGACAGAATTTCACCAAGACCATTAGAGTTTTTACAGGAACATCAATTCCCAGGGATGCCCACCAAGATATTATCAACCCTCTGCTAAAGGACCATCCACACTTGTTGGTCACCCAGTGCAAAGCTGTCACATTCAAATGTTGTAGACAGGAATATTCCAAGACTGAGGCATGCTGTAAAATTTGGAGCAGACCCTGCAAAGGCTCAGTGGTCTCACTGTCTAAGGCCCTTCCTTCATTGTATACTGAAGGAGTAGAAACTGTGTGAAACTTCACTGTTTTGACATGCGATGAATACTATGAATATAACCTCTAAATGTTTATGTACTGAGGCATCTTAGAATGCCACATTCTGTACTTAAAGGAATTGATCTATTTTGCTCTCAATAGGTGGAATTTTATACTTGAGGGCAGGGTCCCACATCTCAGTGGCTCAATCGTTTTAATTTGTTGACTGACTACAGATTGAAGAAAAATCATGTTGGACTTGAAACATTAGCTCTGTTTCAATCTCCACATATGCTGACAACTCTGCTGAGTTACTGTTGCTATCACAGAAATATAGACAATAGGAGCAGGAGTAGGCCATTCAACCCCTCAAGCCTGTTCTGCCATTCAATTCATCAAGCTCGATACCCTATTCCTGCCCTTTCCCCATATCTTTTGATCCCTTTAGCCACAAGAAGTATTTCTACACCCTTATTGAAAACATATAATGTTTTCGCCTCAACCATTTTCTGTGGTAGTGAATTCCCCAGGCTTACCACTCACTGGGGGAAGAAATTTCTCCTCATCTCAGTATTAAAAGGTTTACCCTTTTTCTTTGAAATATGACTCTTGATTCTGGACTCCCCCACCATCGGGAACATCCTTCCGACATCTTACCGAAACAGTCCTGTTAGAATTGTATATGTTTCCATGAGATCCCCTCCTCACTCTTCTAAACTCCAACAAATATAATCCTAACCAACTCAATCTTTCCTCATATGTTAATCTGGCCATCACAGGAATCAATTTGGTAAACCTTTGCTGGTTTCCCTCCACAGCAGATAAAGAGACCATAATACATAATATTCCAGGTGTGGCCTCACCAATGCCCTATATAATTGCAGCATGACAAATGGCCTCCTTCTTTAGAGACCGCAATTTCCCTTCCCACGTGGTTAAAATTGCCCTCCAACGCATCTCATCCACATCCCGCACCTCCGCCCTCAGACCCAACCCCTCCAACCGCAACAAGGACAGAACGCCCCTGGTGCTCACCTTCCACCCTACCAACCTTCGCATAAACCAAATCATCC
>NC_057714.1:65368767-65388934 GCF_004010195.1 Chiloscyllium plagiosum
CTCTAGCTTATCTCTCCACGCTTCAGGCTCTCTGCCTTTATTCCTGATGAAGGGCTTTTGCCCGAAACGTCGATTTTGCCTGTCTTCGGATGCTGCCTGAATTGCTGTGCTCTTCCAGCACCACTGATCCAGAATCTGGTTTCCAGCATCTGCAGTCATTGTTTTTACCTGTTACTGTACTCAACCCCTCTCATTTTGGAGGTCAACATCAGGTTTACTTTCTGTACTGCTTGTTGCATCTGCAGCAACTGGTGCACAAGGACACCCAGATCTCATTGAACTTGCCCTCCTCTTAATTCAGAATCTATCCACCTCAAACACCACACTTCCAACACCTTCTGAGGCCCAAAGTTCCAAATTCACATAATCCCCTGAGAGAAAATCACTTTCCTCATCTCTATCCTGAAAGGGTGACCTCCGTTTTAAAACAGTTCCCTCTTATGTTGGATTCACTCACAAGAGGAAACATCCTATCCACTTTGTAGACACCATTTAGGGTCTTATACATTTTAATCAAGTCACTCCTCACTCTTCTGTATTCCATTCAAAATAATCCCAGTTTGTCCAGGCTATCCTTGTAAGGCAAACCACTCATTCCTAGTTTCAGTGTAGTAAACCTCTTTTGAACAACCTCCAATGCATTGACTTAAATAAGGAGATCAAAATGGTACACAAGTTTTATGATGTTCTCTCATCAGTGCCTGCATTACCAAAGCATGACATTCTTATTTTTGTGTTCAATTTATAAAGAATAATATCCCACTTGCCTTCTTGATTATGCGCCTCACCAGCATACTAATCTTTTGCGATTGATGCACCAGAACACTTAAATCCCTCTACACATTGGAATGCTGTGGTCATTCTCCATCGAAATTGTGCATGTAGTCCTGTATTATGGCTTCACCAGGTTGCTATCTTATTTCTTAGCTATATATTATCCTCTTAGCATACTCTCCTACTCTATTTATTGGACCAGCATTGACCTCCTGGTTTGATGGTAATGTTAGGGTGGAAGATATGCATGGCCATGGGTTACAGATTGTGGCTGAGTACAATTCTGGTGATGAGCCACATGTGTCTCATGAGTGCTCAGTTTAGAGTTGCTAAATCTGTTTGAAGTTTGTCCCATTTAGCATTGCCACACAACACAGTGGAGTATATTCACAATCTGTACAAGGAACATTGTCTCCATAAAGACTGTGCAATGGTCATTTCTACTGTCATGGATAGATGCCATGCTGCAGAGGAGCCGGTGTTGGATTGGGGTGGACAAAGTTAAAAATCACACAATACCAGGCTATATTCCAACAGGTTTATTTGAAATCACAAGCGTTCAGAGTGCTGCTCCTTCATCAGGTGAAGTACAGTGACCAAGGGTAAGAACTGAATATCCAGTATTCAGTATTTAAGAATGTCATCGAAAAAAAGAACGGATGTTGGATAGCACTGTTCGTAATGGAGGAAATCAACGCAATAGTTAGCAAGGATATTGGCTTGAAAAAGTATGATGTGGAACCTGTATTGTAGGAGATAAGAAACAACAAAGTGTAGAAAACATTGGTGAGGGTTGTTTTTGTGCCTCCATGCAGAGTGGAGATGCAAGTGAAAGCATTAGACATGAGATTAGAGACACATGAAATAAGGATACAACTGTAATCATAGATGACTATAATCTATAGGTGGATTGGGCAAACCAAGGTCTGAGAACATTAGCTCAAATTCTACAATTTCAAATTAAATAAAAAATCTGGAATTAAAAACTTAGCTAAATCACAACAATATAACTATTGTTGTAAAACCCATCTAGTTCATGAATATTCTTTCGGGAAAGATATCTGCCATTCTTACCTTGTTTGACCTACATGTGATTCCACACCTACAGCAGAGTGGTTGACTCTTAAATACCTCCCATGCAGGCAGGGATGAGCAATAAATGCCAGTTTAACCAGTGCCACTGACATACCATAAACAAATAAATGTTTGTAGTAAAACCTTTTTAATCACCTTTTCATCTTTGCTTAAGATTTAGTTTGCAATAAACTAATTCTTTATTTGTCACTAAAGTAGAAACAGCCATTGTAAATTTGGAGGGTAGTGTGAAAATGCAAGGCATATTTTTTTCTGAAACATTGCTTTTGATTTTAATGTAAACCCCTGACCCCCAAGGGACTGTCAATGTTTTTGGAGTGGAGTGAAAAGGAAGGGTGGTGGGGAGGTGTTGAAATTTGACGACTAAAAACTAAATCCCAAGCCAATACACTCGTCTCCCTTTAAGTTCTGAAGCACAGAAGTCTAGCCATGAATGGAGTACTTGTAAAAGCCAGGTAGGGGCCTAAATACAATGGCAAAGTCATAGTTTGATGGAACAGAGGAGAAAAGTGTTGACTCTTCTCAGATAATTTAATCTTTTAGCACCTCTGCAGACCAGAAGAAATAGGAGGGCTTTCCCCCTCATTTCAAAGGGTAAGATATAGCCTTCCCACTGCCAGTCGCCAACTGTATCTCAGCCTGGATCCTTCCAATGTCCAACCGCCTGAATGTCGCCCACAGCAGATCTCCTCCTTCTTCACCTAGAGGCTGTTCCCATTAGCTTCAGGCTCAGGCCTTCTGCTGCTATTGCAACTCCCACAGGTCTGTCACACTGTCCCTTTATTCATCTATCAGATTCAAGGCATCCCCATAATATAGTTCTACTACCCTGCCATTAAGGTCAAAAACGTCTCCACATTTCTTGCCTATGCAGGGCCCTTGAGCCAATTTTGTCTTATCCATCACTTTGCTCAGTTCCTTATTAAGATTGATGTTATTGTGCAGGATGAAAAGTGAAAAAGTGCAAGTTAAGACGATAAAATTCCTGTCTTGGCCAACTCCAATATTGACCGAAATGTTTGGATCATAATGGGATGTTGACTTCCCATGAATTGCAAGTAACTGGCATAGAAAATTAAATTTTGATCAAGACAAGAATTGTCATCTGGCTAATTTTGTTCCAGATTAGTCAATATTTTGATTAACTTGCTGGTAATATCTGAAATATAAACCAAGTAGCTATTTTGAAGTGCAGACAGTTCCTTGTTAAAGGTTTCATTTTCTCATCACCAGCAATGCAAAATGACATGCCTTGATCTTGTGAATTAATTGAAAGTTACTGCCACATCAGAATCTTGGAGGCCACTTGTACTGTACCCATGGGATAGTTAAAGATCCACCCAAGAACATAAACCTTAAACTGGGCTAAAAGCCACCCTCTAAGAAATACTCAGGTTGCAGCTATAATAGACCCAGATTACATAAAATATAGAATACAGCATAGGAATGGGCCCCTTGGCCCATGATATTGTGCTGAACATGACATCAAATTAAACTAATCCCTTCTCCCTGCCCTTGGTCCTTATCTTTCCATTCATCGCATATTCATGAAATTATCTAAAAGTCCTTAAATGTCTATATCATATCCTTGGTAGTGCGTTCCAGACTCCTATCATTCTCTGGGTAAAAAAAATTGCCCCTTTGAAATTTTCCCTCTCACCTTAAATGCATGCTCCCTCGACATTTCAACTCTGGAAAAAAGATCCTGACCACCAACCCTATCTATGCATCTCATAATTTTATGGACTTTGATCAAGTCTCCCCTCAGCCTCTGCCACTCCACAGAAAGTGACCCAAGTTTTTCTAGCCTCTCCTTATAGTTCATACCCTCTAATCCAGGCAGCATCCTGGTAAAAGTCTTCTACACTCTTTCCAAAGTCTCCACGTCCTTCCTGTGGTGACCAAAATTGAACACAATACTTGAAGTGACACTGAACCAAAATCTTATAAAACTGCAACATGACATCTGACTCGTGTAATCAGTTCCACAACCAATAAAGGGAAACATGCCATACGCCTTCTTTACCGCCCTAGCTCCATGCTTGGCCTCTTTCAGGGAGCTATGGACTTGAACCCCAAGATCGTTCTGTACATCAATGCTGTTCAGGGCCCTGCCATTAATTGTGTACTTCTCCTTAACATTTGATCTCCCAAAGTGCAGCACCTCACACTTACCCAGATGGGGCCGGCACAGTGGTTAGCACTGCTGCTTCAAAGCACCAGGGACGCAGGTTCAATTCCAGCCTTGGGCGACTGTCTGTGTGAAGTTTGCACATTCTCCCTGTGTCTGCTTGGGTTTCCTCCCACAGTCCAAAGATGTGCAGGTCAGGTGAATTGGCCATGCTAAATTGTTAGGTGCGTTAGTCAGAGGGAAATGGGTCAGGGTGGGTTACTTTTCGGAGGGTCAGTGTGGAGTTAGATTAGATTAGATTAGATTACTTACAGTGTGGAAACAGGCCCTTCGGCCCAACTTTGTCTTGTTTGCAAAGTTACTAACCCCCCTCCCCCATATACCCTTTCATCCAAGTTATCTAAATATACCACAAACAGCAGAGATCCTAAAACAGATCCCTTTGGAACACCACAAATCACAGACCTCCAGGCAGGAAATTACCCTTCCACCCAACAAGTCCACACCGCCCCGCCGAAGCGCAACCCACCCATAACCCTACGTTTACCCCTTACCTAATACTACGGGCAATTTAGCATGGCCAATTCACCTGACCTGCACATCATTGAACTGTGGGATGCAACCGGAGCACCCGGAGGAAACCCACGCAGACACGGGGAGAACGTGCAAACTCCACACAGTCAGTCGCCTGAGGCGGGAATTGAACCCGGGTTTCTGGCGCTGTGAGGCAGCAGTACTAACCACTGTGCCACCGTGCCGAATGGGATCTAATCTAATCCAAACTTCATCTGCCACTTCTCTGCCCTTATCTGCAACTGTTCCCATGTATCCTTTGACAACCTTCTATGCTACCCACAACTCCACCCATCTTTGTCTTGTTTGCAAAGTTACTAACCCCCCTCCCCCATATACCCTTTCATCCAAGTTATCTAAATATACCACAAACAGCAGAGATCCTAAAACAGATCCCTTTGGAACACCACAAATCACAGACCTCCAGGCAGGAAATTACCCTTCCACTCAACCTCTACCTTTTATGGGCATGCTATCCTGATTCCAAGTGGCCAAGTCATCGTGGATCCCATGCATCTTAATCTTTGGAAGAGCATACCATGAGAGGCCTTGTTGAAAACCTTACTAAAATCCGTGTCAACAACATCCACTGCTCTCGTCTCATTGATCACCGCCGTCACCTCCTCGAAAAATTCAATCAATTTAGTGAGGCATGACCTGCCTGCACATAGCCATGCTGTCTATCCCTAACTAGGCACTGCTTTTCCAAACACACATAAAAGGTTGGAAAGTGAATCATTCAGTTCCCGTATGTCCTTGTACCTAATGTAGATGACAATGAGCTATTTTCTTATTAAATGTGCTTTTTGTCTATGCGGAATTGCCTTGTCACAATACTTGGTATGGAATAAACCTATGCTGGGAAGCACATAATGAAGATGTATTATCAATAAGGGAGGCAATGGCCTAGTGATATTATTACTGAGCTATTAATCTGGAGACCAAGACAATGTTGCAGCACGTGAGTCCCATCACAGCAGATGATAGATTTTGAATTCAATAGATACCAGGAACTAAGAGTCAAAAGATGACTATTAATCCATTGGTAGAACAAATCCATCTGGTTCACTAATGCCCTTAAGGGTGGCATGGTGGCTCAGTGGTTAGCACTGCTGCCAGGGACCTGGTTCAATTCCAGCCTCGGGTGACCGTGTGAAAATTGTGCATTCTCCCTGTGTCTGCATGAGTTTCTTCCAGATGTTCTGGTTTCCTCCCACAATCCAAATATATGCAGGTTAGGTGCATTGGCCATGTTAAATTGTCCATAGTGTTCAGGGATGTATAGGTTAGGTGCATTTGTCACGGGTAAATATGGAGTAGTAGGGGAATGGGACTGGGAGTGTTACTCTTCGAAGGGTCACTGTGGACTTGTTGGGCCAAATGGCCTGTTTCCACACTGTAGAGATTCTATGAGAAAACTGCAATCCTAACTTGGTCTGACCTATATGTGACTCTCATACCACAACAATGTGGTTGACTCTTAACTGCCCTCTGTGCAATTGAGGATGAGCAATGATGCTGGCCCAGCTGGTACCACTGTCATTCCGGGAAAGAATTTTTAAAAATTACTGCAATGTCTCTTATAATCCAAAGATACTTCTAATCAACTTCTAATGCCACTTCTAATCCAAAGGTACAGGCAAATACTCTAAGAATACATGTTAAATCTCACCATTACAGCTGGTGAAATTTAAATTCAATGAATATTTCTGGAATTAGTTTAAGTCATGATGACCATTGTCGATGTTGTAAAACCCCATGTGGTTTACTAAATCTACCATCTTTGCCAGTTCTGTCATATGAGTCCAGACCCACAGCCATGTGTTTGAATCTTGATTGCCCCTTGAAATGGATGAGCAAGCCATTAGTTCAAAGTGTGATGACCAACAAATGCTGGCCTTAATGATGCCTACGTCCAGAAAAGTGAAAAGGAAGAAAAAATGCTTCGAGATTGCTCAGCGATTAGGTACTTGTTAATTGTGGGGAACGTGAATCATGAAATCACTGATCCAAAACCCACCAAAATTAACCCTGGAGGGAATGCACCTAATGCTGCATTCAAATACTGTTTTGAAAATGCAAGCCAAGCTGAAAAACAGCAAATCAATTATTAGATATTCAGTCAGAGCTAGCCACACTTGTGCTGTTAAGGGATTTGTCACTGGGGTCAGGGTGCATGGACGCAAAAGAAAAACAGATCAAACCAAGTATTATCTATTCAGTCATTCCCTTCCTTCAAATGTTGCAGGCATCAAGGACATATAAGCAATGAAGGCATCAAGATTCTTTCCATTAATATAATCTGTAAATTGTATACTGGCATTTCTCTTGTCAGATACTACCTGAATATTAACTGAGTGAAAATGATTCCTCATTCATGATGTTGATGATGCTTAATGGCCTCATGAGTACCAGAAGGACAATTCTAATGTTGAAAAGGATGACATGAACTGGAAACGTATATTACATTTCCTTCAATCTTTCAAGTTAAGGCAAATAAAAATGGGGAGAGATCTAAAACATGTTGCTGATTTTCTAGCATCTGCTTTATGCCATTGCACGAAGTCACAATTCTCCTCCACGAGTTGTTTTGTTTTCAGGAGAGTGTGGCCACCTGGTGGCAACTATCAGCCTTATCTATCTGATGCCTCCAATAACAGAAAAATGTGAAGCTTCTTCCACACACTAATTATATTTAGCTTATTCTGAACTGGATTCTTTTTTGTGCCAAAAAGCACCTGTGACACTATCGCAGGGCAGTAAAAAAAGTCTTCTGTACACAAACCCCAGTCCTGAACAACACAAGTGGCTCCATTCACATGAATATCATTATAGTCCGACAGAGAAATCATTTCAGCAAATCAGTTGCCAAGAGCACATAATACAGTGGGAGGCAACAATGACAACTGATTAGTGAAAAACGTAATCAAAGCATTTTGTTTATAAAAACTAAATTTTAATGCCCACATTTTTGAGTATGTCAATGTCATTACAATACAACAATGCAAAGAATATATATGGTCCAGTGAATTAGACTTCAAGTGTCTCTAGTGTTAACACAATAGCATGTTTTCAATGTTTTATTTAAACTTAATTGTGCTTGAAATGCATTGATTTAGATAATTTTGGATCAGCTTATTAAAGGTTAAGTAATTGTTTTGTCGACCACCAGATGAAATAAGTTTTCAAAGGAAGATCAGATAATTTTCTTGCACTATAAAGAATTACATTAGCCTAACATGCGTTTACATCATCATGAATGGCCTTCCTATTCTATTGTAAAATTATAATGTTATTTCACGTGTTTACCTTTACTTGAAAATATGTCAATAGCCTAAGTTTTCTCGTCAAAAAGGTTTGTTTGACACACAATGCCAGATTTTAACTCAAAACTAATCCACTCACAGAGTTAAGATCAGGCTCTAAAGTCATTATCCTGTTGATGTAATTTCAATACATGTAATCAGAGGAAAGGGAGCAATTCCAAACCAATAGGGGGTTTGAAAACATTTAACAATTACTTGGAATTCTTTGACAAAGTAACAGAATCAGGAACTTTATCGATCTTGATTATCAGAAGGTAGCTGATAAAATGCTTCAAAAGAGAAAAATGAAAGCTCTTAAAAGGAGGAAAGAAGCTGAATGGAGGAAGATAAATTGACAAAAATAAAAAAAATGAAGTAGCATGATCAAAGGCATGAACTGTAATTGTTCCAACCTGCAGTTCCATCCTCTTTGATATATACCCAAATGGCTTTAATGCATTGTGAATAACAAAGATTATAAAACAATTATTTTGTAGATAATACCATGGTGGATCAATGCAAAATATGTTTGGAGGAGCTAAAAATCAATTCAAAGTTATCCGCCACAATTTAGATTCAAGATAGTTAGAAACATAAATGTCGCTTGCGTTTTAATTTCTATCTTGTCATGGGAGTTGACATGTAAACTGCAGAATTTTTTTTAAGAAAAAGGAATTTTTTCTGTTTCATCCCAACCTCGTGACATTTTCATGCTACTTTCTCACAGATTGGTAAGTTTTTAATTTCAAAACTCACATGCACCTCTTCTGGAGTCAGAGTCTCCTTTCTGAAGACGACAGGAAAATTATATTTTATTCAGTGCATTATTTTTGTGTGCTTTTGAAAATTTCAGAATCTCCCTCTCCAAAACAAATGTGCTCCTTACAGAGTTCATGACGACAGCAAAAAGTTTGTTAAGGCAGTTGGAGCAGTATGACAGGCAATAGTGAAACGCTTTGACATCAAGTGAGACTGTATTGTAATAAAGGCATAGTTTTAATGGAATATTTCACCATGCGGCTTTGTTTTGCAAAAGTAAATTAACTTATTACATTGATCACTGCTGCTTTCATGTTGACATATATTTACAGTTCTTTTGCCAGTGGATGTAACAACATAAAAGCAAATAAAATGCGTTGCTAAACCTTCCTGGCCCATTTCACTATGATTTAAATGTACACATGGAAATTACAGTTAAATGCTAAAAAAGATCTAAACATTTGTTCCCCTACCTTGATAGGCAAAATGTAATATGACAATTCCTTTCAATTGTACAACCTTGTAGCTGCAATGTTGTTTTTAATGATAGTTGTGGCTATTGTGAATTCTTGGCTAAGTTCCAAAAGCTTCAAATGACCTGACCTCAGTCGGGAATTACTGTCACAAATGCTCAGGGAATGATTAACAATTTAAAGAGATCATAATAATATATTCTGTCTTTACAGTTTCTGTATATGGTTGTTTCTTTACTACTTAAGAGATTAAAATATTTTATTTCTATTGTGCAGCTTCTTCTCTTTGACCATCAATGATATATATCTAAATGAGAGTTTAATTAGATTATCATAGGTTTAGTTTTCTCTACCTGATCTGGAAGAATTCCCATGGTTGTACATAACAGTCACTGGGTGATATATTGGGGGCATGGGTGACATGGGAATTTGAAGTGACACTGAGGAGGCATGAGTGATCTGTTAAGGCTTACAGACCATAGTAGAGATGAGGAGGCATGGGGTTTGTGAAGGGGTGAGTTTTAAGGAGCATTTGGGTAATGTTGGGAGCTAGCTATTTTCTCCAAAACTTGAAGCAGGTCTCCTAACTAGTTCAACTCCATATAGGTGCCATTTTGGATTTCACTGGGAGTCACAAACTGTATCACATGCCTAAATCCTGTGTGCATCATGATCCAACTGTGTACTTTATAAGTCAGGAAAGGCCTGACTTATGTTTCACACAACTGATGTAAAAATTCAATCCTTGGTGACCTTTCACAATTAATAGTATTTTATTTTCTGTTGCCTTCATATTATTGGATGTAATTTGCAATGTTGACACCTAAAAAATGTTCAGGCAGCATCCAACGAGCAGCGATTTCGCTGCTCATTGGATACTGCCTGAACTGCTGTGCTCTTCCAGCACCACTGATTCAGAATCTGGTTTCCAGCATCTGCAGTCATTGTTTTTACATAAAAAATGTGTCCATTGTATTACTTGGTGGATTGTAGATTTTTGATCAGCCATTGGTGAAAGACCATTGGTATAGGTGGATATGTGAAGTAATCAAATCAGCCATGGTCTTATTGAATGGTGCAGCAGGCTCAATGAGAAATGTGGCCTAATGCTGCTCCTAATTTGTATTGGTAATATGTATACAGGTGTAGGTAATAGACAGAATGCCCCTCAGGCATCAACCAGGCAGCAGTGTTGAAAATTATCTACATTGTATTCTGTTATTCCTTTCAATTTAATTGCGACAGAAATTATGAAGTACACAAATTATGAATCTTAAATTATTATTTATATTCTTTAAATTGCAAATAATTAAACTTTAAATAATTTTCAACTGACTGAATAATGATTTACAGCATTTATTGGACTCTTCATCATCCCCATTGCCAAGAGGCTGTTCCTGTGGAGGTCATTTCAGCTGCAAATAATGATACTGCTCCTTCTCCTTCTTGTCTTTGACTGGTGGTTTGACCTTTTTACCTCTCCCTCTATCCCCTTCCACCTCCCAACCTCTGCATGTCTCTGCTCATCTTCTGTGACTCCTCATTAATTGCACAGACTGTCAAAAACCTGCTGAATGCCTGATCTAATTGGGTCTAAATGAATTATCAGTCCTAACCCTGACTATGTAAGGGAATCTGGATAAATTTATACAACACTATCTCATCAGTTCATTTCAACAATTTTTCTCCATGCACAGCTCATCCTTCATTATGTTAAATTGATTGCTTTTAATTCCTGTTCAATAATATGTTCAATATATGTTCAATGAAAGCAATCTTATATAGCTGCAGTTTCCTTGCCAGTTTAATTTTACATGTTGGAAAAAAATTAATAGGCAATAGTAATACTAGAAAGTCATGCAGTGATCGGAAACTATACCATGCATTACCATCCTATGTCGTTCATTACTGCACATTACAGCAATTTTTAAAAATCTTGGGTCTGGATTATCATGGCAAAATTTCACTTGATATTGGGTAATATAGAAGTAACATAAAAGCATTTCCTAAAAAGCAGAGTGAGGCATTCCTGAACCTCTGCCCACCTCTGGTGGGCGGCACGGTGGTACAGTGGTTAGCACTGCTGCCTCGCAGCGTCAGAGACCCGGGTTCAATTCCCGCCTCAGGCGACTGACTGTGTGGAGTTTGCACGTTCTCCCCGTGTCTGCGTGGGTTTCCTCCGGGTGCTCCGGTTTCCTCCCACAAGTCCAAAAATGTGCAGGTCAGGTGAATTGGCCATGCTAAATTGCCCGTAGTGTTAGGTAAGGGGTAAATGTAGGGGTATGGGTGGGTTGCGCTTCGGCGGGGCGGTGTGGACTTGTTGAGCCGAAGGGCCTGTTTCCACACTGTAGGTAATCTAATCTAATCTAATACCTGATCATGACTGAAACTGACAATATTCAGCCCAATTCAATGAAGGTGGAACGTTTTTGTGGTAGCTTGGTGTTTAGTTTGATAAGTTGGTACTCGCCACTAACAGGATGCTGATGTCAAACTAAAAAGACATTCTGCCTTTGTAATAAATAATGTGATATATGAAATTCAGTGCTAGTGTAAAGCCAGCTATATAAGCTATTCATTCCAAAGACTGGAAGATCATATCAAACAGTTTGTACCTTGTGCTATTCAAAAAAAGTCAGTGTTTGTGAACCTAAATACAGTGTCTAATATTAGATATGATTCTGTGACTGGATAACGTTTACTAAGTGATCCTGAATATGTGAAGAATTACTTCTGTTATGCAATAGAAACATTGACTAACCCCTTGAATTTGTATTCTTGTGAAATGTTCTGGTGAGTGCAAGATAAAATGCTGCAACAACGGGAGTCTTTTTTCAGCATCAATTTCTATTACACCAAGCAAGTATTTGTATAAGGGAGGGTCAGTGGGCTGAATGGGTGGTTTGCAATACTGATGTGACACCAGCAGCATTGGTTCGATTCCCACGCTGGCTGAGGTTGCCATAAAGGACTCTCCTTCTCAGCCTCTCTGCTCACCTCAGACGCAGTGGCCATCACGTTAAACCAGCACCAGTCTTCTCTCTTTAATGAAAGCACAGTCAGTTGGTTCAGTAGAACAATAGCAACTTACTTTATAGCCAAGAAATTCAAAACTAGTTTACTTGGAGTTCAGCAATAATAAGTCATCAGAGACATTTATAATACAGGAATGCAAATGATCTATTTCCTGGCCCATTTACTAAAAGCTCAAACAGCACCTATACATTTAACCGGGTATGGAATACACCATGAGATACAATTAGTTTGTACAATGGGCACTTGCTAAGGAGGGAACTCTTCCAGTCATATCATCATTTTTACACCTTGGATCTGCAGTCCTATTGTTATGATCATGTTTGACTAACTGATGCATTGTTAAGAGACACCATATCTCTTCCACCTGATCGTCTGTGTTTTCTAGAAACTGCTTTTTTTCCAGGGCAGTGAGAAAAGAAGTAGAGGAGATGCAACAGAAGATAGATCCTGACTGGGATCTCTCTCTCTCTCTCTCTCTCTCTGTCCAAGTGGCGATCTTGAACCCTGCCCTCATTTTGCCAGTTTTATACTATGACCAATGTCTAAAAGCCAACTCAGCAACTACTTACTCTAAAAGATCTATTGAGGAATTTTTCCTCAATATCTTTGCACAATGCTGTTGCAAAATTCAGTAATACTTTTGTGCCCAGTCCAATATCATCCAAGGCATTAATCTTCCAAATCATAGACTTGCAGAGTCATAAAGACTTAACCCAAGGAAAGTAGACATTAAGCCAATTGTGTCCATGCTGAACATCAAGCACCTATCTGTTCTCATCCCATTTTCCAGCACTTGGCATGTAGCCTATGGTATTTTAAATGGTCGTCTAAATGTTTCTTAATTGTTGTGAGCTCTACCATCATTTCAGGCAGTGATCTTTAGCTAATCCCAAATCTGTGAGTGAAGGCACTTTCCTCAAATGCCCTGAACCACCTGCCCCTTACTTTAAGTATGTGTCGCTTCACTATTGACCCCTCTAATAGCGGGAGAAGTTTCTTGTAATTACCCTAACCATGCCTCTCGTCATTTTGTACACATGAATCTTAGCCTTCTCTGCTGTTAAAAAAAAACACCAGCCTATCTAGTCTTTCTTCATAGCTGAAACACTGCAGTCCAGGCAACATCCTGGTGAATCTCCTTTGCATCTTCTCTTGTGCAATCACGTCCTTTCTATAGTGTTGTGACCAGAATTGTACACAGTACTGCAACTATAGCCTAATGAATTATATTCAATGACAAATAAAAGGAAGTATCACATCTTTAACCGCTTGTCGAGCTGCCTTCACAGATCAATGGACTTGCACACCAAGGTCTCTCTGAACCTTAGTTCTACCTCAAATCCTATCATTCATCCTTCACTCTCTTGCCTTGTTCATCCTCTCAAAATGCATCACCTCACATTTTTTTAGATTTAAATTCCATTTGCAACTTTTCTGCTATCTGATTAGAGCATCTACATCATCCAAGAGTTCTGATGAAGAGGCATTAGAATCGAAACATTAACTCTGCTTTCTCCCCACAGATGTGGCCAGATCTGCTGAGTTTCACCAGCAAGTTTTGATTTTGTTTCAAAAGTTCAGCATCCACAGTTCATTGCTTTATGTTATTCATCTATAACATCCTGTAGTCTAAGGCTTTCTTCCTCGCTATTTACCACACCACCAATTTTTGAGTCATCTACAAACTTCCTATGTTCATGCCTATAACTTATACTAAAAACAGCAAGGGTCCCAGCAATGTGCCACTGGACTCAAGCTTCCCATCATCAAAACATTCAACTATCATTCTTTGTTTTCTGCCACTAAGCTAATAAGGGGAGGTGACAGCGTGGTGGTATTATCACTGGACTGTTAATCCAGAGACCCAGGTAATGTTCTGGATTGATTGTTGGAAAAACCCTTATGGTTCATTAATATCCTTTAAGGAAGGAAATGCTATTCTTATCTACTGTGATCTACATGTGACTCCAGACCCACAGCAATGTGGTTGATTCTTAACTGCCCTCTGGGTAATTAGGAAGGGCAATAAATGCTGGCCTAGTCAGCCATGCCCTCATCCCATGAATATTTTTTCTTTAAATTTGAATCTAATTTGACAAGTTGCCCTGGATCCATGAGCTCTTCCCATCCTGATCTGTCTCCCATATGACACTTTGTCAAACATCCATGTGGTATATATCAATTACACTATCGTCATCTATCCATCTAGTCCGCTCCTCAAAGAAATCACTCAAATTCACATACAACTGACATTCTGGACTTTTAAATCCACTTAACCTATCCTCCCACTCTGGAATTTACTTGTGCATGTACATGAGCTCACGATTATGTGTGTGTGAGGTTAAGATGGCCTTAGTATTTTTATTTAGATCATAAATACAATAAATACTATTTCCTTCACTTTAAAAATAACTTCAGGATATCTTGCTTCTATGTGTCTTTTAGAGTCATGGCACTTAAATAGCTAAACACATAATGATTTGGCAAGTGTTTTTTCACAGATCATAGCAGACAAACAAGGAGTGGGAAAAGAGTGGGGTCATTCTATCACTTCTCATTCAACTATAAGATGTCCACTGCAAGAGCGAATGTCAGATCTATTAATATCTGTAAGGGATCTGTTCAGCTGACGGAAGCAGTGTAGTTAGTGAAGGAGATTATGAGGCAAATGAATCATCTTGTTTAGATATTGGATTGAGTGGCAGTGATAAAATGGTAATTAGAGAGGTGAAAAGGTGCATAGAGAGTTAACAGTGGGTGCTGTTCAAATTTAAGACTGTAAGAAGTAATAAAGTACACTTGGCAAGATGATAATAATAATGTGTGTACAACACTGAATGTAAGTGAAAATGCAATTGTATTCACCTTTTCTGAGTCGTTAAATCATTTTATCTGATCTAATACCATCCTTAGCAACATCCTATCTTTTTTTAAATTTCTTCTTCCTATTTCTGGGCAGGATTTTTTCCTTTCCACTCCTTACCCCTTTCTACCAGTCTGTCAATGGTGGCATGGTAAAACGGAGCACCGCGTTTGGATTTTCTGAATCCATATTCCAACTTTGTTGTCTCTTTTTAAGTGCTCCTAATCCTTTCAAATTTCACCTTTGAACAGTTAAACTAAAATTACATCCACATTGCACCCACTGAGGCACAAAACACTTAGACAACCCGATAATCCTCATTCAAATCAGACTTTCCACATACCTAGACTCTTTCATGGATTTCCCAATTGTTATCACAACTACCCCAGCTCAGAAACATTTTCTGAATTACTAGCAGTCCTCAGCTATCAAATTAGGGAAATTCTGCGCGTTAGCAAATGATAAAAATGCAAGACATAATATGAATAATAAAGTGGTGTTGGCGTGCAATTTTATTTTCTCGCTCAATCGTTTATATGTGCAATAAAACAAAAATGACAAAGACTGCGTGCATTTACTTAAAGGAATAATCATCCCAGCAGTGCTACAGGAGGTCAATACAAACTATTTTTGGTAAAGTCAGAAAAAACATCTAAAAATCAGATGACGGAACAGGTGACCTGATTATTGAATCTTATAGATTTGCACCAAGTTTGAAAGCACACTCCTACAGAGGCATTGTACACTGGAATTTCTTCCTTTTGTATAGCAGAGAAGCTGTTAAATAATATGTCTTTTTCGTTATAAAAGATGTGAGTATCATGGTGTGAGATATAAAAAATTCAGCAAGTGGCTTTTCTTCTGTGACATTTCTGCCAAAGTCACAAAATAACCCTAACAACATAAGGCAGAGAAAAATATTATTTCCAGACTAATCTCAGTATCATAGATACTTTGGACAAATGGGGCCTCTGAGGGCTTTCAAATCTTATAAATCTTATTTAATGATCTAAATTAAATATTAATGATGCATCAGGGAACAGGTCATAATTATGATTGTATCTACTGACATCTGCTGTTTCCATTTCCACAAACCTGATGGCAAAGACATACTGTTAATATCATTGGTACTCATGGAAAGATCTCAAATCAGGACACAAATTGACACCTATTTTTGCTGACTCAACAACTGTACTAATTGACTGGAGACATTTGAAATCTGCCACACAAAATCCAATTTACTTTATTGATAACACTCTGATTTTCCAGGTTTTCCTCAGCATCTGCCTATATTGACACAAGAACGAAATTGTCCAGAGAACTTTAAGTGGTAGGAAATGGATACATTGTTACAATTATTTTGCTACGTGATATAAACAGACATGATGGTTGACATGTCGATCTGAGCAACATGAGCTATTGTCAGATATCTGGCAGAAAGAGGTGACAACCGCAGAGAGGGCCGTCTCAAAGTGGGAGCAATGGTTTTCACAAGCTGTGGCAAGTTACCGAATGATGGTCATTATTACTTGACAAATGCCTTGGTAACAGCCCAACTCACTTCATTAATATTCAGCCTCCCATCTTGCTATCTGGTAGTGTGGCCGAGGGATCTAAAGCGCTGTCTTTAAGCTTCAGTCTCTATTGAGTCATGGGCTTGAATCCCACTACTGCCAGAGTCACAGGTGATGTACCCCAGGCGACTGAGTCTAACAGTGGGCAACTTGGGACTGACAATGGCCTCGTACTATTATTGCTGGACTGCAAATCCAGGCACCCAGGTAATGTTCTGGGGATCTGGGTTCAAATCCTGCCATGACAGGTGCTGAAATTTGAAATCAATGCTTTTTTTAAAAAATCACCCTCCCATCTTGCCAAACCCACCAAACAACCTCAAAGTTAGGAAACTCGTAAAGGAAACCAGAGCAAGCACCAGATGGCTTCAGCTTGCCACTTGATGATATGACCTTCATGTTGGAAACCAGGCACCAGCATCTCAGGGCACACTCCATGGGCACTGCTTATATGCACCCC
Source organism: Chiloscyllium plagiosum (assembly GCF_004010195.1). NCBI lineage: Eukaryota > Metazoa > Chordata > Chondrichthyes > Orectolobiformes > Hemiscylliidae > Chiloscyllium > Chiloscyllium plagiosum. The sequence goes on from NC_057714.1 coordinate 65,385,811, forward strand.
TTGTCCACAGACATTGGCATACAAGTACCAGCCTCTAATAATCGTTATGGTACATCACCAATCCACTTAAATGAATCTCCTGCCCTTCAATGCTACACCTCGGGCTGCACCAGTAACTATCATTGTAATGCTGCCGCAAGGACACAGTGTGCTCTGGGGTATGCACCCAGCTCATGGACCAGACCAGGCTTTTCAAAATCAGGTGGAAGCTTGATGTACAAAAATTACCAAGATACTGTCACTACAGCTGGTCTTTCTTTCTGAAAAATGTTAACACTTTTGTTTGAGAGGCCAGGAGGAGCACTCCTATTTGTCCAAGCTCTGCAAAGGGAGTAAAGTTTTCTTCTTTGTTTAGCCATACCCCCACCACAAGTATAAGACAATGCCATCAGGAAAGCCCATAATTTTTCTTGTGATAGTAAAACCTCCCTTAGTTAAAAATCACACAGGGTGAGGTCCAACAGGTTTACTTGGAAATACTAGCTTCCAAAGTTAGTAGTTCCAAATAAACCTATTGGACTATAACCTGGTGTTGTGTGATTTTGAACTTTGCCCACCCAATCCAACATCGGCTCCTCCACACTATGACTTTCCTTAGTGTCAGCAAAGTCCCTTTGGGTTGCCCACTCTTCCCTACTGCCCACTAACTAGTCCTCACTTTCCATCCAGAAGTTAAAATAACACTCATCCACATTCTTACTGAAAGTTAATATCCATCTTGCTGTTACATTATTAAAAAACAAAACAAGGGTGTGTATTTCACTGTGTGCTTTATACCTTTGCTGTTAAACTAGTTTTCCTTAATTCCTGATTTTATTGAATTTGAATCTTTAATCATCTGTCATGGTGGGATTGAAATAAAACCCCAAGAATATAACCATGGGCTCAAGATTATTCCTGAAGTGACATTACCGCTATGCCACTGCCTGCCTATTGCAGCAGTGCAAGAACAGCCCAACCTTCCCAAAGTAGGCAGCCAATGCCAAAAGGAGCCTTTTTAACCCAACAAATTAGGCACAATGCTGACAAGATTGAGTGCAACATTAGTGTTGCACCCAGCTCAAACTTTCTGCCATAGAAATCAGTGATGAGTAGTGTTCAATGGAAACGTAAAACTAATGATCGCTGTGATCCTGTGGCTTTCCTGCCTGGTGAATAAGGTTATATCCTCCATGTCGTCACAATAGTGGCCACAAGCTCAACATATCCAGTCAAAAACATTGAATTTTGATATTCCGCAAGTGTAACATTACTCTTTCCAGGCCTTGGGAGGTTGTTTCAAAACAATTGTCCTTTAGTATATCATTAAATGACTGAGCTACATGCCATTCAAGGGGATGAGCTTTTCTTAATTTACATTCACTGGAGAGTATTTTAAAAATCCAGTGCATGATTTCCATCTGTGAGGAGTTCACCCTGTGGAGCAATGACAGCAAATTCAGGATTTCCACATTTAACTGCACGTATACAGATGCCTGAACTTATTGTCAGTTTAACAAAGAAACCATGGCCTTATGTTTCTCCACACTGAGCTCTTTTCAGAACTAAGCAGGTGACATTTCCAACATTACATAGTTTGCTATCCACTTTACATAACGGAGTCCACAAATATTTGTATGCAAACCTTCACATTCCAGAGAGAATGAAATGGAGCAAGCACATAGCTTCACTATAATGCCAGGCTTTCTATGATGCAGTTGCCATCGAATACACACATGTTGCTTTGCAGTGTTTTAAAGGAGTTCAGAGATGTAACACACACTATTGATTTCCATTGTCTCAATGTCTGTTAGGTGTACACTCATACTCACTTCATCTCACTATTCATTGCCTAGTGTCCTCAATATCTTTATTTTCCACCAGTCCATGGCACCATCAACATTTGGGTCACTATGAGAAATCAGAGGGTGAATTTTGAGTGACCATCTGGCTTATGAGTGCAACACATGGACATTGAGCTTAATATGAGTCAATCTCTGACAGGATAAGGCTATGCTTCTGCTGTCTGGACCACCTTAGAGAGTCCAACAGTCCAGTAGACATGTCAGAATCATGACAGGCTACTGCATCTTGCACACCCACAAAATTGTAAGGGCACAGCACTAGCTACCATGTATATAATACGTAATTAGGAGAAAGTGAGGACTGTAGATGCTGGAGGTCAGAATCGAAGAGTATGGTATTGGAAAAGCACAGCCAGTCAGGCAGCATCCAAGGAGCAGGAGAATCGACATTTCAAGCATAAGCCTTTCATCAGGAATGACTGAGGGCTTTTGCCCAAACGTCGATTCTCCTGCTCCTCGGATGCTGCCTGACTAGCTGTGCTTTTCTAGCACCACACTCATATAATATCAAATTTCAAATGGTGGCAGCACAATAGGAGAAAAGGGAAGAAGAAGATTGAGAGGAAAAGAGGAGGCAACCAACATAGCACTTCTGCACCATGTTGTGTGTGATAGGCTCACAAAACTGTACTAGTGAATGCGTCCTCAAATCCCCATTCAATAATGTTCTACACTTTTTCTTTCTTCTGTCATTGCCCATCAGAGCATATTTTGATTGTAGCACTAAGATGAAAGCTACTAGAAACCAACCTTATTATCACAAGCCATTCAATAAGACACATAGTGATCAACTAATCAACCTGCACATTCCTTTGGTACCTGTCTTCTGTGTGCATTTGCATGTCTTAGCACTTCAACGCAGTGCTACTCTAATGGCTGGTAACTATAACCTATATATTTAAGCATATGCATGCAACTCAAGGATTTCTGGAAAAAGAACTCAACTGACTGATGTAACATAATAGACAAGGTGAGCTTTTAACTTTTCTGAGGGTGATATGAAATGTCACAATTAGTAAAAAAGAAAAGCAAGTATTGCAGAATCAGGGAGAAAGCTGTCATGAATGTGAGGGAACATAGCAAGCTTACATAAGTTTTAGCTTGACCTTATTCACCATCATGGTGGTAAAAACAATGACTGCAGATGCTAGAAACCAGATTCTGGATTAATTGTGCTGGAAGAGCACAGCAGTTCAGGCAGCATCCAAGGAGCTTCGAAATCGACGTTTCGGGCAAAAGCCCTTCATAAGGAATAAAGGCAGTGAGCCTGGAGCGTGGAG
>NC_057714.1:65391210-65501329 GCF_004010195.1 Chiloscyllium plagiosum
TTGGGATTGGAGCAGAGGGATTGGAGGGCTGCGCATTGTGAGGGTGAGAGGTTGGAGTGGGGGAGGGGGGTAGACAGGTTGAGGCGATTAATGTCCCGGCGGCAGTTGGAAATGAAGAGGTCGAGGGCAGGTAATAGGCCAGCGCGGGGTGTCTAGGTGGATGCCGTGTGTTGGAGGTGGGCGAAGGGGTTCTCGGAAGGTGGGCAGGAGTCCTGATTGAGAAAGTGCTCTGTGGCAAGCCAAACCCTACACTGTGGAAGAGACGCCTGTTTTACAGTCTTTTATATGTAAACTTGCTGATAAGGTAATGAAAGTATAGAAAGGCTATTGAAAAGAAATAACAATAGTGCGAATGAAGAATAAGCTTTGATATTTGAATAGACTTTCGAAACTTGGAGTTGGATTTTTTCATCAGAAAGTGATGAGTCACTACATGCTGAATAATTTGTGTGAAGGGTCACAGACAGGTCATCGATCACAATTCTCACACCTAAAAATAAGACCAGACTAAACTCTAACCTAAATTGTCTTAATAAATCAGTTTTAGGAATAATGCATTCACCTGAGGTATTATTCTCAAGCATACATTCTGCATATGTTTTAATCTCTGCTCTCGTACTGACTCATAACGTATAGGCAAAATCCAAACATCCCTGTACACATCCTATTTTAAAAATATTTTTGTGATAATTTGATATGTCATATTAAATCTCCTTAATTCAACAAGAAACAAAACAGCTCCATAAAATGAGTACGAGTGCAGTGCAGCATGAGTAATCCAAATTCTTTTAGGGAAATAATATGATATAAAGGTTAATATAAAGCAGAGCAGCTTTGGTAGATTTGGTTAAGAAGTGGATGGACTCTATGCACTATTCCTCCACCTAATTTCATTAAAGGCTCAGGAAATCAGCACAAGGAAATCCCACGCTGTGGTGTTTACAATTAGAGTATAATGCATGTCAGTTTAAGGTTACATGTCTGGACTACTAATGCCCTTCATGTCTAAACGCCTTTTGTATCTACACATTTTATAGAAAAGGTTCATCTGAAATACAAAGATTTGAAAAATCTTCTTTTCTATTCAAAAAGGATAAAAGCTTACAAGATTGTTGCTTCCTCCTGTTGGGAGTCACATTCACTGTCATGAAGTTAATAATTCACAAAGTGTCTCTAGTTTGCTATTCCATGTTGTGTGAGCATGGTGAGACAGCTCCAAACAATGGTTTATAGCTTCCTAAGGTTGCAACATAAGTTAAACTTCATATTAGTTCTCTAATTATAGCTAGAGTTAATAGTAGTTGGTATAGCTTCATCTGGGACATTGTGAACAGTGCTAGGCATCACACTTTAGGAAACGTATGAAGCTAGTAAAAAGAATATACAAAAGGTCCATGGGAATAGTTCCAGGGATGAGAAATTTCAATTACATGGAAAGATTCAAGAAGTTGGGACTGTTTCCCTTGGAGAAGAAAAGGTTAATGCGAGTTTCAATAGTGCAACTGAAAACACTGAGGGGTCAAGACAGAGGTGATTGAGAAAACTGTGCTCACTGGTGGAGGGATTGAAAGCCAGTGGACATAGATTTGTGTTAATTGACATAAGAAGCTATTCTGACAAGGGGAGAAACTTTCATAAACGTAAAATCGATATGATCTAAAATATGCTCCCTGAGGATGTCATGGAGGTAAGTCCAATTGAGGCATTCTAAAGGGATTTGGATTATTATCTGAAAAGGAAGTGTGTGCAGGGTTACAGAGAAATGATCAGGGAATGGCACAAAGGGCAGACACCATGGGCCATTAGCCATTGCCTTCTTTCATTGCAGGAACAATTCTATGAATGTCGTTATACAGTATTCGTCATTTTTGGGTGTGGATATATTTTTATCAAAGTATCTCTCTTGTAAAAGCAAAATTCATTGTTGGAAATCTGAAATAAGCATCATACTGGAAATATAATGTTAACTTTGTTTCTCTCTCCACAGATGCTGCCAGACCTGCTGAATTTCTCTAGCACTTTCTGTTTTTACTATTTTCAACTTGGGCTATAAAGGCTGGAAGACAATCTGTTCCCAGGATTTAGATTTTCTTTTAAATTGGCTCTGAAAAGATGCCTGGTGTTTGCTCAGTTTGAGGCATTCACCATTGCAGTGATTAAGTCCAAGAGCACCTTCGGTTACAGTAAATTGAGAATTTGAAAACAGATTTGCAATCTTAAAATAAAAACAAAAACTGATATCAGTGACAGTGACTATGAAACTCTCAGACTGTTGATAAAAAAATCCAAATGTTTTACTATTGTTGTTTAGAAGGAAATATACTGTCCTTGCCAAACTAGCATTTATGAACTTTCAATCCCACGCTAATGTGATCAGCCCATAATTGCCCTCTGAAACGGTCTAGCAAGCCATTTAAGTATAACAAACAGCTACTAAAGAGAGTTCTTGTGATTGAAAAGAACACTGATTCCTCCATCCCGTCCCCATCAACACATACTGCCCCGCACTCCCAAGAATGGGCAAAATGTCACAGCATTATCAGTAATGCACATGTGCCAAGAATGAGTCAATATTCTTTGTACCCAGACATACTAGAAACTGACTGCAAGGACAACTTAGGTTTCTTAGTCAATCTGAAATGCTAGGTTATTTGAAAAATGGGTGGAATAAGCTTCGGTCTGACTCTATGAGTCTCATACCAGTCCCAAGTGCAAGATGGCAGGTGCTAACAATGTTAAACACCAGCACCATGTTTCTTGCCTCTCTGCCCTCACCTGTCTCCATGGACAACTTAGCCATGGACAAGGAGACCCATGCAAATGGTTCAAGCAGTCCGGTAAAAATGTCTGCCTGATGACTGGACTGGGTCTGTGCTTTCTGTGTTGGCATTTTGTGCTCATCAGAGAACCCCCCAACCACTTCTCCTCCTCTATTGCTCTATCAACATCGGCACCTCTCCCACCTTTATCATCTTTGTTACTCAAGTCTGCCTCATCCTTCGCACACCCCAGATTGACCTTGTTCTTGGTTCATGGCTCCTTTACTTCAAGGGATTTGCTGCAGACTCAGCAGTGGCCACAACTTCTGACTGACAGCTCTCAGAGATTGACATTCCTTTCAGTTGGGACTGAGGTTTTGCCGTAAGCCTAACTATGGGGAAAGTCACCCAAATAAAGGTGGGATCACCCCTAGTGTTTCACATTAGATGGGAACATTATCTCCTCATGTAAAATTCAGTCCTATAAGATTAGATTAGATTAGATTAGATTAGATTAGATTAGATTAGATTAGATTACTTACAGAGTGGAAACAGGCCCTTCGGCCCAACAAGTCCACACCGACCCACCGAAGTGCAACACACCCAGACCCATTCGCCTACATTTAACCCTTCACCTAACACTACGGGCAATTTAGCACAGCCAATTCACCTAACCTGCACATTTTTGGATTGTGGGAGGAAACCCACGTCGACAAGGGGAGAATGTGCAAACTCCACACAGAGAGTCGCCTGAGGTGGGAATTGAACCCGGGTCTCTGGCGCTGTGAGGCAACAGTGCTAACCACTGTGCTGTGTGCTGCCCATTGTGCCACCGTGCCACCCATAACTCAATGATATGTCGGTCAGACCAAATCAGACTGGCAGATTCTCTGAAGAACTCACAATCAACCATTGCGTTCTTGTAACATTTGTTTTCTGGTAACAAGATAGACTGGAGTTGGGGGAAAACAGAGACATGTATTATGGTAGAGACAATGATGATGATATGGGAGATCTCCAGGTAGAAGGGGCATGTGCAACAGCACTGGAGGGCATGGTAACATGAATTTTAAAACTTGTCAAGTTTCTAATTCCTTTCTGCAGCTGTGGCAAGACTCACCCTCTTGTTACCAGGAGTAATTAGTACTTCCGAGGTCTACATTCTATGTGTAAACCTATCACACTTAATATTTAAATACATTTTTCATCATTTATAATGAAAAAATGAATTAACATTTTCTCCAGGGTTATAAAACAACATTGTGCTATTTTAGGTAGTCTCTTGGTAATAAAATATGTTGTACATCCTTTTAATGCTTTCTATAATAAGTATGCTTAGCTTATGTCATAAATCATTTTGATGACAGCACCGCAGTAAATTGGTTTTTCTGCTGCTCTCTGGGTAAACAATCCAGTTGGGAACACGTTGTGTCTACTCATCCTTCGCTCTTAATAAGTCTCCTTTGGGAACACAGAGAGAAAATAAAAGACATTATAACAGTATTGTGCGAATCCTATGTGTGGAAAGTTGCAATGCAGCTGAGTAGTAGAGATAGTCCAAACGACAAGCACAATATTAAAAGTCACATTTGCTTTTAAAGTTACTTTTAATGATTTGTGCATTTCTCACTACAGTATGCTAAGTTTAGGGAAATTAAATCAAATGCCCAACATGTGGCAGTGTGACTACCCACCCAATGGTGTAACTCCTCCTGCACAGGCTACATCTAAAATTGGATGGATAGCAAGGAGAATGTGCCCTGTGCAACTAATACTGATATGGTTTTGGAGAGCAATTGCAGAGGGGGTTGTTTGTATTAATTTATTATCTTTGTTTTCTATTTGAGCCTTTTCTATATTATGGGAGCAATTATAGAAGCTGATTCCACTTACAATATTGCTGTCCACCCAGTTGTTTTGCTACATATTGAGTTGTTATTGATTGAAGCTTTTTTCATTCATCATCCTAAAAACTATCTACTTAGAAGAAAGATTTCAATCTCCAGGAGAACCAACCCAATAACAACATTATAAAGTACAAACTGGCCATTGAGAGAAGAATGATTGTTAAAAATTATTAAATAATTTATATCACTCTGTAGACTTTAATTAAACTTTAATACAATAGAAAATATCTATAATATAGGTCATTTCATTTTTTCATTTAGAATTCTCTTTGTCTTTGTTTTACTATACACAGTATCATTCATCAATGTTGACTTAACCTAAATAATTAATATATTTTGGTATTCGACTAGCACTGAGACTCAGAACATTTATGACTGTCAATAGTGGTGTTGCATTAAATACACCTAACTAGGTCAGAGCAAGAAATCATTAGCATCCCTTTCGTCTGCATGCTGAGTCGAGATAATATTATGTAGATATAAAAAGACTTGGACTGTCTATACTTTCAATTAAATAGAAAAAACATCACCTTTTGTTTTTCTCCATCGCATCAGAGGCATGTATCAGGTCACAATCAACTGACAGGAGTTATGATTCAATAAAATAATTAATCCATAATTTCACAGCAGAGGTTTATATATTAAAGTGCAAATGGGGTTAATTAGCTACAAGCTAAATTATGATATATAATTAAAAGCCATGCAGTTATTCTTTTAACTGATTTAGAAATTGTTTTTAAGAGAGATGTCATGGGATGGGGGAAGTTGTAGTCAAGCAGTGATGAAAAGTGAGCTCTTTGCCTGCAAACTGAACAATCACACTGGCTATACCATTAACATTGAAAGCGCTCACAACTAAGTTATCAGGTGGCCCAGTAAGTGTGTGAGGAACTCATTCGCCACCCACAGCCAAGAGCTAGATGGAAATAAAGAGAAAGAAAGTGAGAGCTTCAACAGATATTTTAAAAAGCAGAATAAATAAGTGAGCATTAGTCCTTTAGAAAGTGAGTCTGTAGAATGAGAGAAAGTTAATCAGAAATATAAATAGACAGTAAAAGCTTTTGTGTTACATAATACGTTACAGAAAAGAATTAAAATAAAGTGAGTGTTAGTCCTGTAGAATTGAGTATCACGAATTAATAACAAAAAATAAGGAAATGACATGTATTGAACAAGTATTTTGTGTTCATCTTCACTGTTGAGGACACTAGTAACATCCTAGAAATAACGGCAAATTAGGAAATGGCAGAGAAAGAGAAACTCAACAAAATTACAAGTACTAAGAAAGTGATACTGAGCACATTGTTGAAGATGTGGGCTGACAAGTCCCTGGGTCCTTTTTTTATCATAAGGTCTTAAAAGTAACCTGTGAGATAGTTGATGTATTGATTCTCCGAAATTCCAGGGATTCAGAGAATGTTCTACTTGGTTGGAAAGCTGCTAATATAACTCTTTTATTTGAAAACAGAGGGAGTTTGAATGCAGCAAACTGACTGCTCGTTATCTTAGTCTAGATTAGAATGGTGCTGGAAAAGAACAGCAGTTTAGGCAGCATCCGAGGAGCAGTAAAATCGATGTTTCGGGCAAAAGCCCTTCATCAGGGCTGATACCTATGATAGCATTCCACCCTACTAATCCATTCCAGTAGAATGCAACTGGCTTTATAATCTCTGTCATAGTATACTCTTCAAAGGACATAACTCTTAATGTGATTATAGTTTGAGGCATAAATTCTTTGTAGTACTGTCAGATTACAGTCCAGTCTAGAGTCATACAACGTGGAAACAGACCCTTCCATCCAACCAACCATAATCCGAAACTAAACTAGTCTAGTCCCACCTATTTGCACATGGCCCATATCCCTCTAAACAGTTCTTATTCATATGCTTATCTAAGTGTTGTTTAAACATTATAACTGTACTTGCATCCACATCTTCCTCTGGAAGTTCATTGCACACATGAACCATTCTCTGTGTTAAAAAATTGCCCACGTCTTTTTTAAATCTTCTCATCTCATCTTAAAAATGCCCCCACCCTAGAGAAAAGACACTTGCCATTAATCTTTCTACACTCTTCATTATTTTATAAACCTCTATAATGTCACCTCTCAACCTCCTATGCTCCAGTGAAAAAGTCCCTGCCTATCCAGCTCTGTTTATTACTCAAATCCTCCATTCCTGGTAAGTTTCTTCTGAACCCTCTCCAGTTTAATAATATCCTTCCTATGACATGGTGACCAAAACTGGACACAGTATTCCAGAAGAGGCCTCACCAACATTCTGTATATCCTCAACATAATGTTCCAAATCCTATGTTCAAAGGGCTGAGCAATGAAGACAAGCATGCTTTATGCTTTCTTAACCACCTTATCTATATGTGATGCAAACTTCAAAGAATTATGTACCTGAACCCATAGGTCTCTCTGTTCAACACCACTGCCCAAGGCCTTACTTTTAATTGTCAAAGTCTTGTCTTTGTTTGTTTTTCCAAAATGTAATACCTCATAAACTCCATTTGCCACTCTTCAGCCCATTGACCCAATGGATCAAGATGTCTTTGTAATCTTGGATAACTTCTTCATCGTCCACTGTACCACCAATCCTGGTGTCATCAGCAAACTTACTAACCATGCTTTGTATATTCTGACCTAAATCATTCATATAAATGACAAACAAAAGTAGACTCAGCACCAATTCTTGTGTAACACCACTGGTCACAGGTCTCCAGTCCAAAAAACAACACACCACCATTACTTTCTGTCTTCTGTCATTAAGCCAATTTTGTATCCAATTGGCAAGCTCACCCTGAATCCTGAGTGAATTAACTTTACTAATTAGTCTACCACGTGGAACCTTGTCAAAAGCTTTACTAAAGTCCCAGTAAACAATGTCCACTACTCTGTCCTTTTTCAATCTTCTTGGTTACTTTCTTAAAAACTCAATCAGGTCTGTGAGACAGATTTCCTTCACACAAAACCATGTTGACTTGCCCTAATCATTCCTTGCTTCTCTAAATGCACATAAATCCTATCTTTCTGAATCACTTCCAACAAACATACCCACCACAGATGTCAGACTCACAGATCCATAGTTTCCAGACTTCTCCTTACATCCTTTCTTAAACGAAAGCGCAAACATGAGCCATTCTCCAGGCATCCACCACCTCACCCATAGTTATAGATGATACAAATATTTCTGCAAGGGACCCTGCAATTCCCCTCCCTAACTTCCTACAAGGACTCAGGATACACTAGATCAGGTCCTGGAGATTTATTTACCATTATATTTTCTAAGACTTCAGCACTTGCTCTTCTGTAATGTGAGCTGTTTTCAGAACATTGATATTTATTTCCCTGAGTTTTTAGCCTCCGTATCATTCTCCACAGTAAAAACTGATGAAAAATGTTCATTTAATATCTCTCCCATTGCCTAAGATTGGACACAAGGATGACCTCTTTGATCTTTAAGGGACCTTGCTCTCTCTTGTTGTTATCTTGTTCTAATGTACTTGTCCAATCTCTTTGAATTATCCTTAACCTTATTTGTCAAGGCTATCTCATATCCTATTTGCCTTCCTGATCTCCCTCTTAAGAATGCCCCTACACTCTTTATACTGTTCAGGAGATTCATTGAACCCAGTTGTCTATGTCTAATGTATGATTCTTTATTATCCTTGACCAGGACCTCAATACCTTTATTCATCCATTGTTCTCTAACCCTACCAACTTTAACTTTTACTCTAAGAGGAGCATAATGACTCTGAACTCTTGTTTTCACACTTCTGAAAGTCTCCAACTTACCAGATGTCCCTTTACTTGCAAACAGTCTACTTCAATCAAAGCTTGGAAGTTCTTGTCTCATACCATTAAAATTTGCCTTACTCCAATTAAAAACTTGAATTTTTATGGGAGATTTATCCATTTCCATAACTATTTCAAAACAAATAGAATTATGATCAGTGTATCCAAAATGTTCCTCTAATATCACTTCAGTCACTTGTCCTAGTTTGAGGTCTGTTTGAAGTTTCAACACCTTTAGGTGTTGCATCCCATCAGTCCAACACAGAAGATTTTATACTTGCAGTTATTTTGTCTCTGTAGTAATCCTCTTTTTAAAAGGCACATTTTAGAATTATGGAATACAAACAATAATATTTTGGAGTTCCATCCCATTTTCATACCAGAAGCTGTTACTAAAGATGTAATAGGAGGCAATCTAGAAAATGTTCAAAATAATCAGATCGAACTAACATGGTTTAGTAAAAGGAAAATCATGTTTAACTAATTTATTTGAATTTTTGAGGAAGTCACATGTGCTACACATAAAGGGAACTAAAATATGTGCTGCACTTAGATTTTCAGAGGGCCTTGGATGAGGCACCACATTGAAAGTTTTGCAGAAAATAAAAACTCATGGTGGAGGGGTGACCACATTGGTATGGGTAGAAGCTTGCCTAGCTAACAGGAAACAGTGAGTTGGCATAATTGGGTCTTCTTCTGGTTGGCGAGATGTAACAAGTGATGTGTTACAAGAATCAGTAGGGTCAACTGTTACCAATTTATGTAAATGGCTTGGATGAGGAAACAAAAGGTATGAATGCTAAATGTGCTGATGTCAAAATGATAGGTTGGAAAGAGGGTTTTGTGGAGAACGTAATAAGTCTACAAAGGAATGTAGATAGTGAATGTGAGAAATCTGGCAAATGGAACATGGAGGTTTCTCTTATCATTTTATTTTTAAGTATTGGTTCATTGAATTCCATGGAGGCTTTCTCATGTGAGGCCTATCCTAATTTCTCACCATATGTTAACAAGCCTGTCTACTGTACCCTCATGGTGCCCCTCTCTCCTCATTCTAGCTACCTAAGCATCCTGCTAGTGGGTCAGAGAGGTACTACGAGGATCCTGAGGGGTTGGCAAATATTGAATGTCAGTTGTCCATGGACTAAAGGTGCATAAGGCTATTTCCCACAGATCATGCCTGAGCCGCTGTTGTGTGGCGACCAACATGGAGGCTCTTTGCAGCCAGCACTGAGCTGAGCTCATCAGATACCCACTTGACTTCCACGTCGGCATCTAATTTGTTTGCGCCAGGTGGCAGAATGAAAAGCTGCTTATTATTTAGGTGAAATAGAACATAGAACATTACAGCACAGTACAGGCTCTTCAGCCCTCGATGGTGCACTGACCTGTGAGACTAATCTGAAGCCCATCTAACCTACACTATTCCATTATCATCCATATGTTTATCCAATGACCATTTAAATGCCCTTAAAGTTGTTGAGTCTACTACTGTTGCAAGCTGTGCATTCCCTACTACTCTCTGAGTAAATAACCTACCTCTGATATCTGTCCTATATGTATCACTCCTCAATTTAAAGCTATGTCCCCTCATGCTAGCCATCACCATCCAAGGAAAAAGGCTCTCGTTGTCCACCCTATCTAATTCTCTGATCATCTTATATGTCTCTATTAAGTCACCTTTTAACCTTCACACAACTGTCCTTGACTGGCCCTAATCTTACCCTAGTCATTCTTTTATTCCTGACATACCTATAGAAAGCTTTAGGGTTTTCTTTGATCCTATCTGCCAAAGACTTCTTATGCCCCCTCCAGGCTCCTCTTAGCTCTTTCTTTAGGCCCTTCCTGGCTAACTTGAACTCCCAAGCACATGTATAGTCAATAGTAGCAATCCTCTAAATAGGCAGCTTGTTGCTCCCTAGGGGAGCATTTCACTTCAGCACCTCAGAACTTAGTTAACAGAACTGCACGAGTTAGACCTTGCTGAATTTCTCAAGGTATTCTGCCACATCTCTCACCATAGCCCAGGTCATTTAGGCACCTGTAAGATTTCACTCATAATATAGGAAGAGGTGAAAGTCTTCAATTTGGTACAGGAATAAAAAAGAAATATCTTATCCAAATGGTGTGAGCTTGCAGATCTCTGAGATGCAGAGGGATCTGGGTGACCTACTGGCTGCTTTGTACAAGGCTTATATTTTGGTACAGCAAATAATTAGGATAGTTAATATAATGTTACCCTTTATTGCTAGGGGAGTTAAGTACAAAAAATAGAGAGATTATGTTTCATTGTACAAAACATTGTTGATCTCACATCTGGAATACAGCTTTTGTCTCTTTATTCAAGGAATGGTGTAAAGCCCTTCAGAGAAGGTTTACTAAACTAGAAACCTTGCATGGATGATTGTCTTATGAAGTAAGGTTGAATAAGCAAATCTTGTATCCACTGGAGTTGGGAAGAGTAAGAGGCCACTTGATTGAAACATGTCAGATCCCAACAGTGTAGTTGTGGAAAGGATATTTACAACTGTGGGTGAATCTTGAACTGGGGTCACCATTTCAAAATATGGCATTGCCCATTCAAGACAGAGTTGTGAAAACCTTTTCTCTCAAAGTGACATAGAGTCATGGAGATATACAGCACAGAAACAGACTCTTCGGTCCAACTCGTCCTTGCCGACCAGATAGCCCAATCTAATCTAATCCCATTTGCCAGCACCTGAGCCATATCCCTCCAAATCCTTCTTATTCATATCCCAATCCAGATGCCTTTTAGATGTTCCAATTGTACCAGCCTCCACCACTTCCTCTGGCAGCTCATTCCTTACACATATCCCCCTCTGCATGAAATGAATCATTTGAACTCATTTCCTCAAAGGACAGTGAAAGCAGAATCTTTGAATATACTTAAAGCAGAGAGATTTGAGAAATGAACCAAAAATCTGTAAATAGGATGTAACTTGTCAGTGATGTTTTAAAATGGTATTTCTGTTTGAGGAAGAAATCAGCTGTTAGGAAAAGCTTTAATTAACAATGCTGCCTTCCCCATGGAGTCTGAGTCTAGTATCTTTGCATTACAAAAGGCAACATTCTACAGATGATAGAATATCTGGCATGAAACAAAAACACCGCTGGAAATACTCAGCAGATCAGTCATCATCAGTAGAGAAAGGAAATCAAAATTAGCGTTTTACTTCAATAGACTTTCATTAAAATTTGAAAAAGTTAGAAATGGAATAGATTTTAAGCAAGCACAGAGGTGGGTAATGACAAAATGCAGTTGAGGAAGAAATAACAGAAGAGTTATAATATGTAATAGAGTCAAGGGCAGGGGAGAATAAATGACAAAAAAAGATGAGGGTTCGTAGCAAAAGAAGGCAGTATGAACACATAAGGAAACAAAAGATAGTTCTGGAGAATTCATAAAAAACAGTATCAGGATCAGTTCCAATAGGTGCTGTTTGAAAATGAAAACAGTTATAATCTGAAATTATTAAACTTGACATTGATTCAAGAATGCTGTGAAGTGTCTAATCGAAATTGACCGCTGTTCCTTGAATTTACATGGAGCTTCTTTGGAACAATACAGGATGCCAAGGATAGAGAGGTCAGAAAGTAAGAGTGCATCAGACAATTAAAATTACAGGCAATTGCAAGCTCAGGATCACATTTGTACAGAGGTGCTCAGAAATCCAAATCTCCCTGATGTAGAATAGACTGCAACATGAACAGCAAATCTGATATCTGAATTAAAAGAAGTTTGTTGAATATGGAGGAAATGGCACTGGAGGTTAATGAAGGTGCAGGCCAGCAATTTGGGTAAAACAAATGTTCTAATGAAAGGTCACTGACCCAACTGTGCTCCTCTCTCCTACAATGTACCAAAAAAAGAGAAGCGGGATGGGACCTGAGTAGAACTAGAACAATAGGTTGAATTAAATGGCAACAGGTTGGATTCAATAGCAGGCAAGAAAGATAGGGGCAAGCTCACCATTGCTGTTCTGTAGGTTTTAATACAATTCTATGGCCCTCAAACAGTTGACTGCCTGAATGCATTTTCTTTTAAGAGAAAAAATCCTGTTTCCAAAAGCTATCATCCAATCAAAGAGATGGTAGCTTGTCTGAATTAGCTATTGAAAAAAAAAGAAAGCAAATGTCAATGCAATGTCAATCTCTAGGCTGTTTTACCAGTCACAGCCTTACCACTCACAAGGATGAAGCATCGTCTTTTCACTTACAAACAAATTAAATATCCAAAAACCTTGAGATACTTCCTGGTACTTGGTGAGCCTTATAGCTAACAACTTTACATTTACTATACATTTCCAATCTTTACACAGTAACCTTCTTTTCCAAAGTTCAGTAGTTTAAATTTTGCACAATGAACTTCCTCTTCCAATTTTCAATCAATTATTTTACTTTTTGGCATTCACTATCAATTTTGTCCATTGTAAAAACACCGGGTTATATAGTTTTAAGTCAATTACAAATTAAATATCTCAAAAATAGACAAAAATAAATGCATTTCTTTGATTTTTTTATTTTTATAAAATAAATCAGAAAGTAAAATATTTTATTGTAGAATCTTAAATAGATGCATTTTGTTGGTTGAGAAATGCAATCTCATGAATATTAGACATTATTTTTGCTTCATGAGGAAGATGGACACATGAATAAAATTGGGAGATAGATTTACTTAGAAGAAAAAAGGTGTCTTCTTATTATAATTATTATTAACACCAGATACGGAAATTTATTCACATTTTAAAAAAATTTCAAAACTACTTCTTAAAATCTGCATTCCGCTCCTTTTGTTGAAGATGGATACCAAGAAACATAATATAAGGTAACACTTGGAGAGATATCATACTGAACGTATATGTAAAGGGGTATCTTTATCTACTATCATATATAAAGGGGTGTTCATCAGAACCAAATGTTTTCTGAATTTTTTAGGCAGGGCTTAATAAATACAGCTAAAATAATCAGATTTGCAGTTTGTCCAGGAATCATTCTGAGTTCATATTCAAACAGAAATTTCCAATAATTGCTGTTAACCTTGTATATAATTAAGAAATGCACATAACTGCCACCCATCATAACTTTGTCTTCCATTATTGTCAGATTTCATTATGATAAACATTTACAAATGAAGTGTTTCAAATATCAAGTACTTAACATCCCCAGTGTTCTGATTGGTAATACTGTATGTTGTTAATATATTGCCTGCTCAATATTTTATTTCATTTTTTAAATTGAACCAAATAGAATTTTAAAGAGGATATCATTTGATGAATAAAAACTCGGATGTTAATTTTTTCATGTACAAAAGCCTATGAGTCATAGAATCATAGAAATTTACAGCACAGAAACAGACCCATCAATCCAACTCATCCATGACAACTCGATATCCTAATTAAATCTAGTCCCATTTGCCAGCATTTAGCCAATATCCTTCTAAACACTTCTATCCATATACCCATCCAGATGTTTCTAAAATGTTGTGATTGTACCAGCCTCCACCACTTTCTCTGGCAGCTCTATCCATACACGCACCATCCTCTGTGAAAAAGTTGCCCCTAGATCCCTTTTAGGTTTTCCCACTAAGAGACCAAGACACATAACACCAGCACTTCACCAGAGGCTCACTGATGATGTTATCTAGCATGGTGATGAAACATCTGAAAACAAACCTTCCAGCTCAGCGAGCAAACTTACAACCTGAGCCTTGATCCAGCCTGCAAGTCCAGGTTGAGGGAGCCAACCCAGGACCTGCTCCTCACTCGATGGGAGACCCCAGGCTAGGGTGGAGCTATGTCCAACTCACCCTGGTGTTGCTGCTGTTGCTGCTAGAGGCTTCCTTTTCCACCCACCACTCTTCAGGCTTCAAAGAAAACAAAGGCAAAAGGAAAAGAGCTAAAGTAAAAAGAAGATGAAAAGAGGAAGAAAGCTGACATGAGTGGATGAGCCCCAGGCTCAGCTCCCCTACTCTGTCACCATCTTGGAATAAAGTGAGTTAATTGCGAATAAATGAAGAAGCTCTTATGAAGTTTGAAAACTTCCAAGTTAAAGGGGATGTTAAGAAAGAGGACCAAAAAACAGAAGATGCTAGAAATATACAGTCATAGTTTGCAAAAATTAAAAATGTTAATTTTTCAATATAACCCTCCATAAAAATGGAGATTGCTATTTTGAATATCCCAATTTGAAAATAGATTCACCTTGTGTATATACCCCGAGTTTTGATATCTAGTTTGATCGGGTCATGTTTGTGATTGGTAGCACCTCTGCTACTAATTTAGAAGTTCTGAATTCAAGTCCGATTCCAATGGTCCGAACTCATACCTCTAAGCTCAACAGCATATAAAAGTACATGCTGCCACAGTAACATTGATTCCTTAGAGTGGGTCAGTTGGATGGATGACTAGTACAGGAAACAATTAATGTCAATAGGATTCAATCCCTATTGCATGAATTCAGGACTGGACCCTGTTCCCTACCTGTGACAGAGTTTATGGTGATGTGGGCTGACTCTGCCTTCAGGCAGAGATGATGTGGAGATGCTGGTGTTGGACTGGGGTGGACAAAGTTAAAAATCACACAACACCAGGTTATAGTCTAACAGGTTTATTTGGAAGCATTAGCTTTTGAGTGCTGTTCTTTCATCTGTGGTTGTGGAGCAGAAGACCATAGGACACTGAATTTATAGCAAAATATTACAGTGTCATGCAACTGAAATGATATATTGAAAAAACATGGATTGTTGTTAAGTGTTTCATCTTTTAGAATGGGTTGCAGGTTTTGGTTTATTAATATGTAAATCCAAGAGCTTTATTTAAGTCACATTCTCGAAATACCTTAAGATTTTATAACAAAAGGTGACACCTCAGCTCAAACAATGAATTAAAGGTGTGAGATCAGAGTCTGTCTGTATTCCAATCCTGAGTTAGACTGGTTCTATTTCCAAAGTGGAATATACAAAACATTACATAGTTTGACTGCCTGCATTGACTGCCTGCAGATTGTACATTTTTTAAACAAAATAAAATGTATCTGCAAATATAATTCTGCAAATACAAATTCACCCCATAGACTTATATGTGCATACGCATGCATGAGAGAAAGAGAGAGAGAGAGAGAGAGGGGGAGAGAGATTAGATTAGATTACATTAGATTACATTACAGTGTGGAAACAGGCCCTTCGGCCCAACAAGTCCACACCGACCCGCCGAAGTGAAACCCACCCATACCCCTACATTTACCCCTTACCTAACACTACGGGCAATTTAGCATGGCCAATTCACCTGACCCTGCACATCTTTGGACTGTGGGAGGAAACCGGAGCACCCGGAGGAAACCCACGCAGACACGGGGAGAACGTGCAAACTCCACACAGTCAGTCGCCTGAGGCGGGAATTGAACCCGGGTCTCAGGCGCTGTGAGGCAGCAGTGCTAACCACTGTGCCACCGTGCCGCCCGTGTGTGTATCTGTGTGTGTGTGTGTGTGTGTGTGTGAGTGCTTGTGATAGAATGTGTGTCTGCACATGTGAAAGCTTGATAAAAGTGTGTGTTTGGAAGCTACGACAATAGATGAATGGTCACCAAGCAACAATCACAAGACAGGAGTGTTTCTCCCATTTGGGGGACATTTCGGCACTCAGGGTCATTTGGCCTTGGACCTTTGGGTAAACATCCTGCAAGGTGGACTTTGGGAGAGGCAACAACTCAGAGTGGCCGAACAGAGGCTGATAGCCAAGTTGGGAATGGCCTCAACCGGGACCTTGGGTTCATGTCACACTACAGGTGACCCCACTACACTATACATTCTCACACAAACACACACACTCTTACATACTCACACAGTCATGCAGACCCTCTCTCATACACACGCTCTGTGTTATACACACATATATACACCCCCCCACACACACACTCACACCCACATACGCACCCTCTCACAGGGTTATACTCCATCACACTCACACACACATTTACCAAGCTTTCACACACGCAAACACACATTCTCTCATATGCAGTCACACTCACACGCACACACTCAGATGCATACACTAATTCTCTCTCTTTCTCTTTCTCATGCACACGCACACACATATAAGTCTATGGGGTGAATTTGCATTTGCAGAATTATATTTGCAGATAGATTCTATTTTGCTCAGAAAATGTACAGTCTGCAGACAGTCAATGCAGGCAGTAAATCATGTAATTTTTTAAAATTCCACTTTGGAAATAGAACCAGTCTAACTCAAGATTGGAATACAGGTAGACTCTGACCTCACACCTTTAATGCATTGTATGAGCTGAGATGTCACCTTTTGTTATAAAATTTTAAGGTATCTCGAGAAGGTGACTTAAAAGAAGTTCTGGGATTTACATATTAATGAACAGAAACCTGCAACCCATTCTAAAAGATGAAAGACTTAACAACAATTCAGGTTTGTTCAATATATCATTTTAGTTGCATGACACTGTAATCCTTTGCTATAAATTCTGTGTCTTATGATCTTATGCTCCACAACCACCTGATGAAGGAACAGCACTCGAAAGTTAGTGCTTCCAAATAAACCTGTTAGACTATAACTTGGTGTTGCATAATTTTTAACATTGTCCAGTCAGCGAAGTGAGGAAGAAGAACATAATTCTTAAGAGTTTTAGTGAGATGGATTTAAACAAGAACCTAGCTCAATGTTATGACTATTACATACAGGTTGTTCTGTTATAATGCAAATTTCATCAATGCAAATTCACTGTAATGCATTTGATGAATTGTGGACCCTCTATTTAAAATGCAAAATTTTAAAACCTGTGTTGCCTACAACACAATTACAGTTGTTTCTAAAGCACAAATTCTCTATAACGCTGGGTTGCACAAGAACACAACTACGGCATTATAGAAGAATGACTGTATTCATAAATAATAGTTGTATTTTAAAGTGATCACTCAGGCTCATGTGATTCAGGCAATTAGATTCTGACCAAGCAGAGCTGAGATTGAATATCCAGTTTTTGTTGAGTTACCTGGTTTTACCCAAGATAATTGTCAGAGAAGTTAACCATGATTAGGGTTTTCTGATTCTTGATTATGATCCATTTATTCCCAGATGGCAGTGTGGGGATAAAACCTTTTAGAGAACCCTTAATATGTGGCTCAGTAATAGTTTTTGGCAAACCCAGAGCCATCTGAAATGCCTTGGCTAAGTTCTCTGCTACTAATCCTTCTTATTGGTCTTAGTCTAAGTTACTGCTACCAAGTGGTAAAAAACCCCACAGCATAAGAAAGGCTCAACCTTGATAAACATAGTCCTTGACAAGTAGTTTAATTACATTTGAGTGGCATAATCACTTGTTATATGAGATATCAGACCTGACTTAAGGGTAAATAAACATGGCTGCCAGTTAGCAACTTAGCAGTAGAACTGGTCTTTCAATTTAGGCCAACTGGTTAGCTCAATCCAGGAACAGTCCTTTATGACACACCCATGAACAGTACTTCATGTCAATGAATGGAGTCAGCTAACCTTTCAGTCTGTCAGGGGAGTATTCCAGCACACCACTAACTTATTTCCGGAAGGCATTTGATAAGGTGCCATATCAAAACTTAATGCAGAAAATGAAAGCTCAAGGTATAGGGGCTAACATTTTTGCATGGCTGATTGGCAGAAAACAGAAAGCATGCATAAATGGGGTTTTGTGAGGATGGGAGGATGTGATGAGTGGATGCCTGCAAGGGTCCTTGCAGGTCCTCAAGTTTTTACAATTTACATCAATGATTTAGGTGATGGGAGCAAAGACATAGCAGCTGTATTCAGAGATAACATCAAAATATGTCAGAATGTAAAGACGTAAAGAGTTAGAGAAGGATCCAGATAGGTTGAGTGAGTGAAAAAAGATATGGCAGATGGAGTATAATGTGGGAAAATATGAAATTGTTTACTTTGGAAAAATAGGAGCGGCGTATTACTTAAATGCAGAATGACTGAAATTCTGAGGTTCAGAGGGTTCAAGGTGTTCTATTGCGTGATTTGAAAAATATTTGCATGCAGGTGCAGTATATTGACCTGTGTACTTGTCTGCTATCTACAAGAGTCAAGCCAAGAGGATGTTAGAATATTCCCTATTTGCCTTGATGAGAGCAGCTCAAACATCACTCAAGAAGCTTGACATCATCCAGAACAAAGAAGCTTGCTGGTTTGGCACCACATCCAGAAACATCCACACCCTTCACCATTGACATTCATTGTGTACCATCTACAAGAGATGGTGCAGAAATAAACCAAAGATCACTTGATAGTATCTTTCAACCCACAACCATGATCATTTAGAAGTACAAGAGCAGCAGATACATGGGAACACCACCACCTCACTGTTCCCCTCCAAGCTACCCATCATCCTGACTTGGAAACTTATCGCTGTTCCCTCTTGATGGGTCAAAATCCCTTCATAATGGCATTCTGTGTCTACCTACACTAAATGAAATGCAGTGGTTCAAGAAAGCAGCTCACCATCTCGTTCTCAAGAGCAACTATGGTGTGCAATGAACATTGGCAAATGTCCACATCCTGTGAGTGAATCTTTTTAAAAAACCATGTATAATCCAGAAGGCTAATTGTTTATTATCCTTTATTCCAGGGGAATTTTGACATAAGTGCAAGGAGAGTCACTGGACCGAAACATTGAATCTATTTTCTCTCCACAGTTGCTGCCAGAGCTGCTGAATTTTAAAAGGATGTTATGTTTCAGTTATACAGATCATTGATGAAACCACATGTCAAATCCATGTCTCCGTATTTAAGGAAGGATGTAAAAATAATGGAAGTTGTTCAGAGGAGATTTACTAGATTTTTACATGGAATGAATGGATTTTATTATAATGAAAGGTTGGACAGAATGGGCTTCGTTCAACTGAAATTTGGAAGAATGGGGGATGGTGTGATTGAAGTGTATAAGATCCTGAATGGTCTTGACAAGTTGGATGTGGAAAGGATGTTTCCCCTTACAAGTCAGTGCAGAAATGGGGAGTGCTGTTCTAAAATTAGGGGCTGCCCTTTCAGAATAGTAATTAGAAACTTTTTATCACAGATACTTGTGTGACTTTAGAACTGTCTGCCTCAAGGGAATAGGGTCATTAAATATTTTAAGACGGGGAGGTAGATTGTTGTTTGGAAATCACAAGTTATTGAGGTAGATGAGAATTCAAATTACAAACAGATCAGACATCATTTATTGAATGGCATGTATGCTTGAAGGACACATGGTCTACTTCCCCTCCTATTTTGTATGTACTTATGTATGTTGTGATTTGTTTTTTTTATTCATTCATGGGATATGGGAGTTGCTGCTCGGCCAACATTTATTACCTGTCCCCAGTTGCCCTTGAGAAGGTGGTGAGCTGCCTTCTTGAACTGCTGCAGTCCACTTGCTGGAAGTTGACGCACAATGTCCTTAAGGAGGATTTTGACCCAGTGACAATGGAGGAATGGTGATATATTTCCAAAACAGAATGGTGAGTGGCGTTGAGGGGAACTGGCAGGTGGTGGTGGTGGTCCCATGTATCTGTTGCTCTTTTCTATCCAGATGGAATTGTCGTGGGTTTGGAAGGTGTTGTTGGAGGATCTTTGGTGAATGCTTGCAGTGCATCTTGGAGATAGTACACATTGCTGCTATTGAGTTTTGGTGGTGGAAGAAGTCGATGCTTTTGGATGTGATATCAATTAAGCAGACTGCTTGTCTTGGATGGTGTCAAGCGTTTTGAGTATTAATGGAGCTGCACCCATTCAGACAAGTGGGGAGTATTCCATCACACTCCTGACTTGTGCCTTGTAGATGGTGGACAGACATTGGGAAATCTGGAGATGAATTATTCACTGTAGTATTCCAACCATTTTACCTGCTCTTGTAGCCATTGTGTCTATATAGTGAGTCCAGTTGAGTTTCTGGTCAATGGTACCACCCAGGAGATTGAAAGCGGGGGATTCATTGATGATAACAGTCTATGTCAACACTCTATGTCAAGTATGTCAAGAGCAGTGGTTAAATCATCTCTTACTGGATATGGTCATTACCTGGGATTTTATAACGGTAATGCCATTAAGTGTCAATGGGAGATTCTTACTTGCTGGAGCTAGTCTATGCTTGGAACCTATGTAGACTGTGTGTCACTAGTCTAATATCAGTCCAAGCAGGAAGTTGTCCAGGTTTTGATGTGGACTGCTTCAATATCTGAAGAATTACAAATGACAATGAATGTTATTGAATCATGTGAAAACCTCCCCACCACTGACCTTATGGTGGTGGGAATATCATTGATGAAGCACCTGAAGATGTTTGGGCTAAGGACACTACCCTGAGGAGCTCTTGCAGTGGTGCCCTGTGGTTGAGATGATTAATCTATGACAACCACAATCACCTTCCTCTATGCTAGGTGTGATTCCAACAAGCAGAGTTTTTCCCAGTTCCCATTGAATGCCTCTTGGACATATAGTAGAATCTTAGTCCCTGGAAACATTAAATAGTCAAAACTTTCAGAAGAAGAGATAAGGATAAAGATCAATGAACTTGGCATATTCTAAAATAATAGACACTCTGAAGGAGTTTCAAGTTATAATCTAACCCTGG
Organism: Chiloscyllium plagiosum; assembly: GCF_004010195.1. Taxonomy (NCBI): domain Eukaryota; kingdom Metazoa; phylum Chordata; class Chondrichthyes; order Orectolobiformes; family Hemiscylliidae; genus Chiloscyllium; species Chiloscyllium plagiosum. Next base: position 65,412,309 of record NC_057714.1, read on the forward strand.
GTTGAAATGGAATACCATTTGGAAGCTCTTAAATCACATCTATTATATTCCAGCTTTTCAAGTATGTCTTAATTCAGAAACAGATTGACCCTGATGAAATTGTGCATTGCAAATGAGGCTAAGATGTTTAAAATGTCCATGAACAGTTAAACTAACCAAGGCATTTCAAGTCATGTCCAATTTGTCAGAACATTTTCTGCTGCCTTAAAGTTATTTTACCTTTTAGTGGGCATGTGAGCTGATAACAGTACAGTGAGTGTGAGAGGACATCTAGGAACTTGGTGAACAATAGGAAAGGCTGCTTCAGATGCATTAGCACAGCAGCATCACATTATTTCAAAGGCTGAAAGGAGGCTTTGAAAAAACTCAATAAAAATCTGCCATCCTGAAATCCCTATTCTGCTGGATCCTTAATCTTGGATTTTTGCTCCTGAGCGCACAGATTTGCATTCCAGGACATGGGATTTTGAAGAGCTGTGCTTGCCCATTCCTGGATGCAGATCTAAGACAGACAGGCTGTTAGGTGTCTAGGTAGACTGTTTAAAGGCTTGCCTCAGTTCTCCATGATTTTGAACCTGTTGATTTGTTAAATATTAGACCCCTTAGACCTCATCCTTCAGTGTTCCACATACCCTCCCACCTATACACATACTACCCATGCCTATACACACCAACCAATGAGTACTCAGGGCTCCACCCATACCTATTGTCGCTGGCAACCAATACCAACTCATGCTAACCCATGTCCAAATCCATCACTTTCTACCCTTATATCCTCTCCGCAAAATCACCTTGTATCAACTGTGGACAGATCCTAGGCATATATGTGCTTTAGATATATGATCCACATTTGTGAATAATTCAGATACAGCAAGTGATTTGGAAATTTAATGGAATGTTGCTGTTTACTGCAGAGGGAATGGAATATAAGAGTAGAGAGGCTTTATTGCAATCAAGATTTGGTAAGACTCCATCTGAAGTAATATGAACATTCTGGTTTCCTTATTTGAAAAAAAAATGCAATTTAGGAAAGCAGTTTAAGGAAACTTCATTCAACTCATTCTCAGAGAGATTATTTTATGAAGAAAGTTTGAACAGGTTTGGCCTGCACTGAATGGTGTTTTAAAAAAATGAGAGGTGATCATATTGAAAGATTCGATATCGAAAGGACTAGAAAGCAAGGAACCTGGGAGGTTGTTTTCTCCTGAGGAGACAATAACTCGGGGACATCATTTATGACAGTGGCCTCCCTTTTAAGACAGAGATGAGCAGAATTATTTTCTCTCAACAGATCATTATAGTGCGGAACGCTCTTCCCCAATAGTTATGGAGACAATCTTTATGTTTATTCAAACCTATTTGAATTTTGTTGCACAATGGAGTTATGAAATGCAAACAGGAAAGTGGCTGATCTTAATTTCAGAGCAGGCGGAAAGGCCCAGATGATCTACTCCAAGATTATGCGGGAAGAAATCAAATACCATCATCATTTATAAAGAAGTACTATTAAACCATTATATGGGGCTAAAAATAGATAAGTCCCATGGTCTTAATGGTTTGAATCTGAGGATCCTAAAATGGGTAGTTACAGAGATACTGAATGCATTGGTTGCAATTTTCCAAAAATTGTTGGATTCTTGAGAAGTACCTGAGGATGGAAAACTGCTAACGTGACACCCTTTTTCAAAAAGGGAAGCAAGAAAAATGTAGGTAACTAGAGGCTGATTAGCCTAAAATCCATTTCTGGAAAAATATCAGAATCAATTATTAAGGAAGTAATAGCAAAATATTTGAAAAATCATAATCTAATCAAGCAGTCTCAGCATAACTTCATGAAAGGGAAATCATGTCAGACTAATTTATTAGAGTTTTTTTGAGAAAGCCTCAACCAGAGTGGATAGAGGAGAACCAGTAAATGTATTGCATTTGGATTTCCAGAAATTATTAGACAAGATACCTCACAACAAGTCAGAAGTTAAAAGCCTACAGTGTTGAAGGTAATACATAGGCTTGGATAAAGAAATACTTCATGGGCAGGAAACAGTGAATAGGGATTAGGGGGTTATTTATCAGTTTGGCACCTCGTGACCAGTGGCATTCCACAGGGATCAGTGATGGGACCGCAAGTGTTTATAACATACATTAATGATTTTGGAGGAAGTGAATGTACTGTTGCCAAATTTGCAGACTATGCAAGAATAGTTGGAAAAGCAGATTGCAAGTGGGATACAAACATTTTACAAAGAGATATTGACAGTCTAGGTAAGTGTGTAAAAAGTTGGCAAATAGAATTATAATGTGGAAAAATGCGGCACGGTGGCACAGTGGTTAGCACTGCTGCCTCACAGCACCAGAGACCCGGTTTCAATTTCTGCCTCAGCAACTGTCTGTGTGGAGTTTGCACATTCTCCCCGTGTCTGCGTAGGTTTCCTCCAGGTACTCCCACAGTTCAAAAATGTGCAGGTTAGGTGAATTGGCCACGCTAAATTGCCCCGTAGTGTTAGGTGAAGGGGTAAATGTAAGGGAATGGGTCTGGGTGGGTTGCACTTCGGAGTTTTGGTGTGGACTTGTTGGGCCTATTTCCACACTGTAAGTAATCTAATCTAATTTTAAAAGGGAGATCAAAAGAATGGAATATTATTTAAATGGAGAGAAAACTGCAGAAAGCTACAGCACAAAGGGACTGGGGGATAGAAAATAAAGACAAGGCTTTCCCAGTGACACCCACATCTCATTTACTAATTTAAGAAAAGCATTGGATAATGACGGGTGTTCTTCGCTTGAAAGCAATTAACATGACAATTGGAGACAATTTTCCTCAGACCCTTCTTTCTCCTGTGACCCTCAATACCCTATCCCCAAGATGGTGAGAAGAGGGGGAAAAGTTATCCTTCCAACCACAATTGTCCACAACAATTGACCTCAACCAGTGAGCCTTAAGACCATACTCACCCATGTATCTGCTATAAGACATAACACAATATCCCCTTATTTTTCCAAAGAAAAGAAATCAAACAGATACATATCATTGCACATGGGCATGTGTTGTCAACTCAATCATTGAAAAAAGATTAACAAGGTAAATATTTTAAATTTCAATTTAAGGTTTTGGAGTTTTGATAACTCATACTGATTGTAAATGGAAATGTATATGTTATCCTCAGTTGTTCTTTGCTAACAATTTACTTGTTTTGCCACTGGTTTCAGTCATTCAGCATTATTTTATACTCATTATAATCAGAGTTTTCTTCCTCAATTTCTATGTGCATGATTAGTGTGTCTAGGTTGGCTTCTCTTCTGCAATGTAGCGTCATGATTGGTAATGGCTTCATATGATCTGGGTTAATTCCATGTTTTAGGAACCTTTGTGGAATCCAAGCATTTGTGACTGGATTTGTGACTCACTCTCTGTCTGGTGCCTAGATGTCTGCCTGCTCACCATTGGTATATCTATTTCATTCTCCACTGTCTTTGAAGAGGAAAGTTCTCTGGTCATTTCATTCTCATCACTGTTAGGGTAGTGTCAATCTTATTGTGATGCTGAAATCTGTACATGCTGTAGGTCCTGTCACTGCTGGATCACTGATAACAATCAGGTGGAAGATATTGGGAATCCAAGCTGAACTTTCGTATTGGTGCTGCAGTGTGATTATGTCACTGCATGGAATGGTGAGATATTATAAATTGTGAGACGATGCTTTGTCAGTTGGAACACAACTTCTTGGAGTTGTTATGGACTAGACCAGACCACTCAAAACATTCTTAAGCAGGCAGCCCAGACCATAACTTTGCAATTTGTTTTGGTAAGTGTACAGTAAAACTTACCCGGAGTAAGTTAGAGAGGTTGATTACCAGGTTTTAAAACAGATAAAAATGTATTCACAAAAGTACATAATGAAACACAAATAACAGAATAAAGAACCCCTACAGAACTCAGTCTATCCAAACTAGACTTAATTATGCTGTTCTGAATATACACAACAATAAGCAAACCCCCTTAAAAAAACAGTAAAAATAGAACAAATGTTTACAGGTTGAAGTTAGAAGGGCAGAAGAAGAGAGAGAGAGAGGGTTTAGCAGCCTGTTTTCACACAGCTAGCCCCTAACTAGTTCTGGACTGAATTGCTCAGCTAGAGAGCTGACGACTCCCCTTTCATTATACAGGTGACTTCTAAAACATGACCACTTTGGCCTCAAGTCTCATCTGTTTACATATAAACAAAAGGCCTCTGAAAATTCTTCATCTCCGTATCAAACTAGTCTATTCAGAGCTGGGAGAGTTTTATGACCTCTCTGAGAAAAACCAAGGACACAGTATCCTTAAGAAAAGGAACAGCTTTTAGAAAAAAGGGAGCAGCTTTGTGACAGAGTACATATCTTAAAAGATGTCTCATGGTTAAACATTGGTAGTAGCTTCTGTAATAATTTTATACCATTGGTCTGGTATATAAGGTTGACAATATGAAATGTTTGGTCAACTTCCAAACTTTGCTTTTAAGTTTGTTTGCCATTTGCTTTATTGATCTCTTTTTGTATATTTGATTACTCTGCCAATGATGCCATCATTGTGGTGTTTTACCATCTTGTTGGTCACTGAGGTTTTGTCCTAGGCTCTGGCTTGGCTTTTAAAAGCAAACTTTCTGCAAAAAACAAAATGCCAATGTCCTATGGTGCCATGTGCTTTGTCGATATGAAGAAACATCAGGCATAGGCAGAACAAACCGCATCTAGGACAGACCTTACTGTTTGGTGAACTGTGTTGACAACAGCAGTAGTGCTGTCTGTACCAAAAGTATGCCCATATTTTTCTTTACTGTAAACATCCGACCCCAATGTAGAATCATGGCAAAGAGCTTTGGAAATGTTAGCTCTCTAGTGCATCTGGCATGGCATTGTTCACAACAAGTCAGCTGTTATAGTGTTTTTTAATAACAGGAACGTCAAAATTATTCTGTGCCTAAAAGCCACTAAGTTATAAATGGAGCTAATCTGGCTGAGGGTTTTAAACCTAATTATTGTAAAAATCACATTCCTATGTTAATCAGCATTTAGCCTGAGATGCATAACTAAAATCAACAGTGCTTTTGCAGCATTAAAAGCAATTCATTGGTCTGTGCCAGATTCATACACATAATACATTTGCACAGAATCATTAACGTGAAACAATTTTCAATAAAATCTTATCTGCAGGATATTATTGGTGTATGAGAGTCTCAACACACCCAGTTCAAAACTGTGTAAAGGTGGTGTGCACCAGTCAGCTTTTTGCATATGTCAGTAAGGGAAGGAGTTTCCATGGTGAACTCTGTGGCACGACACAGTAGACTTCGAAGGGTTAGTGCTCAGGTGCAGGGAAATGTATGGAGGGAAAGGATGGTGGATAGAGGTTGGTGTTCAAGTGCAAGGGGATGCATTACAGGGAAGGGTCTCATTGTGGCGTTCATGTAAAAAATGCAAAGGGGTTTATGGAGGGTGGGTCAAGTAGGGATACAAAAATAGATTTTAGTCCACCTTTGACTTGTTCTGGAGATGCCTCACTGGTACACCAGTGATGTATGCAGGTCATAAACCTTTTTATTCAGTATCCAACCATTAACCTGGGCTGTGGCTTTAAAAATCTCTGGGAGAGCCAACATCAAACACCTGTTGAGTTTCTTAAAATGGGCTTCTGCCTCACTGTCTGGTCCGGAGGGACTCTGCAATATTTGAGTGAGGCATTAATAATAGTGGTCTGCTGTGCACTGCACAACCTGCTGCAACAACATAGATAAATGCTCTAAGGGGCAGAGTGTGAGGCCAATCAGCCCTCTTCAGATGATAAAGATTAGTCATGCATTGAGTTAACCAAAAGCAAAAGTTTATTAATGACAAATTGTGAGAAGAATTAATAATGCAACAGACATGCACAGATTAGCAATGAGAGGTACAACCAAAAGGATAATAATTTTAAAAAGCACAAATGTACTGATTAACTTTTGAATTGTTCACAAAGAATGGATAGTTAAAGATTGCAGCCTTTACAATGGAGACGTGACATCGGTAGATGAACAGTCGGCTTCATGACCTTTTATTTTGCAGATTGGTTGAGTTTCTGTTTCACTAATGCTTTTGACCAGTATTCAATTCCAGCATTTGGGGGAAGAGAGAATCCTTTGTTGTCCTGTTTCCTTTCACTGGTTTACAGTATTTCACGAGGCAGATTCTTGATACGCTACATGGGGGTAACTAGGCAATTGCTCTTTGGCTGTGACCTTCATAGCATATTATCACTCGAACCACAGATGGTATATACAAGTGCATTGAATCCAACTAGTCCACCTTCTATGTTTGTGTATTCATAGAGGGTAAAATAGACACATTTGCAGAGCTGGCTCGCTGACAAGAGGGGAGAGACAGTCCGCTCCTACATTATTTCTTCCTGTTAAGTCCTTTCCTGTTTGAAGTTTCCTTGACAATTTATATGTGCAGCATTTCATTGGTTTCACACAAGATTCTGCCAGTCACTAAACTTAAACCTGCAGGCTTTTTAAATTTCTCTGTAGCTGTCCTCTTTGTAAAGATAACATAATTTAATTTTTTTAAGAAGAAGTCTATAACTACTTTGGAGTTCTGGGCCATCGTCATAACATGCAACCAAAAGAACCTTTCATTGATGCCAGGGCCAATGAGAAATATGCACAGGATATCAGGGATAACCTCATCTATACAAGTTTTCACAACATTAACATGTCAAGTATTAAAGTGATGGTCATGCAGACCTCATTTGATCTCCTAGAGTATAAACCTAGGCATGCCATCCCTTCTCATTGACTAAACTAGAAACCTCCATCCTCTAATGGGGAGCAGAACCTTGCCTTGCACACTTGTTAATGAGTACTCATATTGAAGACATCTAAGGGGTGCTTGCACATCCATGTAATAGTCTGCATTGCCCAATTATTCTGATCCACCATCAACTTTCCTGGGGTGCTGGAATAGAACCACACCAGTTTCATTCACACCTACTGAGAGTAAAGTAGGATACAATTCTTTGGAGGGCAGATACATGGGGGCCAACTATGTCTGCATTTAAAGCCACATTCAACAGAATGATCATCAGCCATAAGCTCATTGAATGGTAGAGCAATGGGCTGAATGGTTTACTTCTATTCTTACGTCATATGGTCTCATGCCACACAATATAATGGTAGGTACACGCAATATGAAGAGAAAGCTTTGTCTTCACAATGACTATACAGCAGTCATTCTATTGATATTGTCATGGACACATGCATCTGGTACAGGGAGAATGGGGAGGACCAGGTCTGGTAAATATTTGCCTCTGGCTGGTATCCTCACCACCTGCAACAGACTCAGTATAGCATCTTTTCAGACTTGGCCAGCTCAGTTAGAATTGGTGCTATCAGGCTACTCTGGATGATGGACATTAAAGTCCCCCAGCCAGAGTCCTTGACGTCCTCAATGCTTTCTTCAAATGGGGTTTAACATGGAGGGCTACTGATTCATCAGTCAAGGGGGAAGGTAGGTGGCAATCAACAGAAGGTTTCCTTCCCCATGTTTGACTTGATGCCATGAGATTGCATAATATCTAGACTCAATGTTGAAGGTACTCAGGGTAATTCCTTCCTCACATATTCAACATTTCGTATTGGAAAATCAGTGGTTTTATTTTAATTACACACATTTAGTATTGGCAGCTCAACAGGGTGGATAAAGATAAATTATTTTCACTGGTTAAAGATTCTAGAATCTGCAGGCATAGTCCAAGAATGAGGGCCAGGCCATTCAGGAGAAAGCACTCCTATATGCAACACAAGTGATGGACGTTTGGAACTCTCTTCCCCAAATGGTGGTCGATGCCATATTACATTTAAATATGAGAGAGGCAAACTTTTATTAAGCAAGGGTATCAAGTGATATGAGCCCAAGGCAGGCATATGGAGTTGTGTCACAGATCAGCCACGATCTATTTGCATGGTAGAGCAAGCTTGAGGGGCTGAATTGCCTAATCTTGTTCCTATATTCCTAATAACAGTGGAAATTGCCTGGATCTCCAGTGAACCTTATTGAATGGGTGTCAGCTCCCTCCAGTCAATTTATTAAACGAAAGTGTCCATGAAAATTCATCCACCTATAATCACCCATCAGACCACTGAAATGATTTCACATTGTGAACCCATTGGTTGCACAATTCGAAAAGAGAGGCTGTACAATTGCTGGAGAGGCTCCTGAAACTCAGATGGCATAGGAACAGTGATAAAAGTGATGAAGAAATTTCATGAAAATGTTCACCGAAACTTCTTCCTGTTCACTTGTAATGATCCTTTATACCAGCAACAAAGGATGACAATTATATCTGCCTCCAGAATCCTTCACATATGAATGTCAGAAAGTAAAGTGCAGGACAAAATGGCAGAATCCACCCTAATTATTATACTGGATCAGCGCCCCTACATGTGTAAGACAATACTTTTCTGTAACTGCTCTCTGCTCAACAACAATATACTCCGCACATAATGAGCAAACATCCACAGTATATATTTCCGTCATATATTCTATCTGCACCAATTTACAGAGTGCAGCCAAAGCAAAAATTGGTCCTGCATTTTGAGTGAGCTTTAAATGTGTTTCCAACAAATCATGATCTGAACCAAAACATCTGGATGAGTGGGTCTAAAGCAATGTGTCTCTGGTGGGAGTTAAAAAATTGGTTTTATGTAACACGTAGTAGAAATAATGAGCAATGTGTTTACTGACTAGTCACAAATTATAGGGAAGGATATTCACATACAGTGACATTCCAGACTAGACAAAAGTTCTCGGAATGAACATAGTCATAAAGTAACATTATTCTGTAATTCTACCTATCTTTTTATTTTCATTCTGTCAAGATTAAGAGGCCATAAATTATAAACATAATTATTTATATCAATGTTCTAACCAAAGCATAAGATGAATCTTGATAAAAGGAATATCTGTCCATTTCTAAGACCCAGTAGTTTGATAACACATAATCAAACATAGACTGGGACAGTCATAGTGTTAAGGGCTTAGTTGGGGAGGAATTTGTTAAGTGTATACAACAAAATTTTCTTATGCAATATGTGGATGTACCTACTAGAGAAGGAGGAATACTGATCCTTCTGTTGGAAAATAAGGCAGGGCAAATGTCTGAGATGTCAGTACAGGACAAGTGATTATAATTCTATTAGTTTTAGAATGGTTATGGAAAAGGATAGACTGGATCTAAAAGTTAAAGCTCTAAATTGGAGTAAGGCCAATTTTGACAGTAATGTGCAAGAACCTTCAAAAGTTTATTGAGTGAGGCTATTCACAGGTAAAAGGATGGTTGGGAAAAGGGAGGCTATAAAAAATGAGATAACAAGAATTCAGAGGCAGTATATTTCTGCTAATGTGAAGGCTAAGGCAGATAGGCATAGAGAATGCTGGAGGTTGGGAGAAATTGAGGCTCTTATCAAGAAAAAGAAGGATGCATATATCAAGTGTCAACATCTGGGATCAAGTGAAACTCTAGAGGAATAAAAGGGCAGTAGGAGTATATTGAAGAGAGAAATCAGGAGGGTAAAAAGGGGACATGAAATAGCATTAGTAAATGGATTAAAGGAGAATCCAAAGAGATTCTGTAAGTACATTAAGGGCAAAGGAGTAACCAGGGAGAGAATAGGACTCCTTAAAGAGGTGAAATGGCAGCATGCTGCTCCTCCCATTCTGGACACGGTTTTATTTAAATAAAGAATTATTGTTTGAACGGGTGCCTGATTAAGGTTTCACTGAATACATAGCAATCGAGATTGAAAGAGAGGGATAATTCTGCCACCATGTGTTTATGCGACAAATTGTACCTTACACCACAGAGTGAATAGATTACTGCCACTAATGGGAGGATTCTTTATAAAGCCTGACAACCGTTTCTGGTGTGGTGGGTAAAAGGAATTTTCTGTTGTATTCTATTTACTCAAACTCTTTCAATCATCAGAAGTGGAAGATCTGTGGGATTTCACTCAATTGTCCATTGTGAACAAAGTGACTAAATAAGTGACTGAAGTGAGGAAATAGATTAATTCTCAATGACGTAGTGATTTGGGGGTGATGTTAAATTTCATCATGGATATCTGCCCTCATTGAGAATGTGCTGGCAATGTTTGGGAATCAATTCACGTTGCCATGGATCTTAATGCTTGGGGTACAGTGTCGGGAAGAGGGAGCAGGATGATGGAGAATCTTTATCTCCCAGATATTTAGCCTAAGGCCCATTCTTTCATACCTCTCCATGAATGTATCAACAATGACTTGGAGATTGGCATCTGAGGATGTGCACCCACAAACATTATCTCTGGAGCTCAGCTTAATTATGGACATGGCAACCTTGGTCCTGGACTGGAGTCACTTAGATTGAAGAGTTTCCAGCTCATGTTGTCGAGTAACTCCATTTGGCAGGAAGCTTCATCGAGATGCGGTGGGTGGGTACAGCAAGGAAGCTGGAAAAGAATGGGGGTGTGAGGACATAAGGTCTGCTTGAGCCCACTTTCCATTCAGATTGAGTCTGTGGTGTTGCTGACAAGGATCACAGCTTACATGTTATTGTGCAGCAAGTGGAAGGTGTTTTTTGCAGGTAGCCAAATCCAAGGAGGGTGCTTCATCAGACATCCCAATGACAATGTTGAGGCTGATTGTGTGATGAATGATGCAAATTTCATCACGTTATACATGCACAACATTGTTTGATGGGGTTGCAGCATCAACCACAGGACAGCTCACTTCTCAGCATCACTGGGTAGACCTTTGCCAGAGTAATTCTAACAGAGCTCCATTAAACAGAATAACCAGAATAGAACCATGAACGTTCAGATTGGACAAATACAGAGGAGGTCTCCAAGAAAAGCACAGTGATTAGTTAACTTTGCTTCTTTGAATCTCACAAAAACATTTGACATCATGAACAGGACAGATCTCTACTGAATACTAGAGGAAATTGGCGTTTTTTTCCCAACTTCACAGTCCTCCCCAATAACTTGCCTAGAACTATTCAGTTTGATGTCTTCGCTTCTGACAGCTTTGAATTTAAAAATGGACTAAAACAGGACTCTGTCCTAGCTCCTATTCTGTTTGGTATCTGTTTCTCTGTCCTTCTAACCTATGCTTTTCTTCCTGACATGGAAGGAGAGTACGTGCAGGCAGGATTAGACAGGAAACTCCTTGATTTATCAACTAAAGGCAAAGGCAAAATTCCAGCACATCTTGATCAAAGAGCTTCTTTATGCTGATAATGCTTCACTAGTTGTCCAGCTCCAATTGCTCATGTATTAACTGTCACAGGCCAATATCTCACTCTCCCTCACTATCAGTGTGAAGAAAACAGTATGTGGAGGTGCCAGTGTTGGACTGGGGTGGACAAGTCAGAAGTCACATGACACCAAGTCTTCACCTGACAAAGGGGCAGTGCTCTGAAGCCTAGTGATTTCAAATAAATCTGTTGGACTGTAAACCTGGTGTTTGAAATCTGTGACCAAGAAAACAGCAGCAATGGGACACGGTCTCTTGCCCGATCAAACTCTGGCAGCATTTAGCAAATCTACTATCTTGGATCAGTGCTGACAAACAACCTGAAACTTGTCAAAGAACTCAGCAGATACATTGGAAAGGCAGCCATTAACTTTGGTCGACTCAAACATGCATGGAAAATCAACAAACTAACCGACAGGACCGAGATGCTTATCTAGAAGGTTTATATCCTTTGTAAATTATTATCTGGCATTGACATTTCAAAAATTTCCACTTAGCAAACAAAAAGATTCATTTTAATCCCTGGTATCCATTCCCAATTTTGGCATCACAAGCAAGCAAGCACTAATCATTCAAAGAAGACTTTGTTGGCTTAGACATCTGGACAAGGTGAAAAATGGTTACATTTTCAAGTTAAGTTCAATATAAATGGTGACATCAGCCATGGGCAAGAATTCATCAGCATGATAACATGAGGATTCAGAAGCTCCAAAGAAATAGCCAGCTCTTCAAACAAGGCATCAGCAATGATCATCTCATAACCAGAAAGGGTTAATTTTACATACACACTCAAGGCAGACTTTACCTTTCCAGAAATGGCTCGTTAACCCATCAGAAGAAATGCCACAGGTGATCTAACCTGAGCTCACCAACATTTTGAGGCTGCATTCTTACATTTACAAACAGGCTTAAAAACAACTTCTCCCACACTATTATCAGACTTTTGAGCAGACCTCTCAAATGTTAATTCTGATCTCTGTCACTTTGCACCTTCTTTGTGGCTGTAACATTGCATTCTGCATTCTGTTCTGCTACCCTAATGCACTTTGTATAGTACAATCTGCCTGTATAGCACGCAAACAACACCTTTCACTGTATCCTCAGTACATGTGACAACAATAAATCAACCTCAAATTCAAAGTCTACAGAAGAGCAAAACTCACATCTTTGTGTAAAACTAAAGTGCAATTGTGAATCCTTTTTCTCATATTTTACAATCAATTATGCAATTTAGAGCAAATAATTTATTCAAAAATCGATTGAACAATGGGATTTTGAGCTGTCAGTAAATCTTGTTTTCCAGCTGGATTGCTTTGCATACTCACTGATCAGTCATTTTACATTCTATCACATGCAGCTGTGGGCAAGAAACAAGAATATTAACAAATAAAGCATATTTTCAGAGGGAATTTTCTACTATCAATATAAATAAAACTCATCATTAAGAAAGCTTTCCATTAACCTTCTTACTCACCTACTGTAACTGTATTAATGTCTTGTGACTTGTGCACTAGAACACCAAGATCTCTCTGCACATTGGAATCCTGTAGTTATTCACTTTTCAAATAATGTGCTGCTTGAACAATTTCATATTTTCCCACATTATGCTACATCTGCCAGATTTCTGCCCACTCACTTAACCAAACCAAATCAACTTGCATCCATTTTACATCACCTTGACAACATACTTCCTTACTTATCCTTTATTATCTATAACTTTAGCCAACATGTCTTCGATTCCCTCATCTAAATAATTGATATAAATTCTAAGATGCTGAAGGCCCGGCACAGACCTGTGCAGGACAACACTCATCCACATCTGCCAAACCAAATAAGACCTTTTATACATATTCCGGTTTGTGGCAGCCAGCCAATTTTCTTTCCAAGTTACACCATAATACCACAATACCATGAATTCCTACTTTGCACAATAACCTTTTACGTAGAACCATTTAAATGCCTTCTTGAAATCCAAATACAGTACATCAACAGGCTCCCTTTTATTCAGATTGCAGAATGACAATAAGTGAAAAGATTTGGAGAACCTATTTAGCCAATTAAGAGTCTGGGAATAGGATGCATCATCTAAAAATTAGAACCAAACCTTTCAAAAGTAAAATTAGAAAACAATCAATCATGTGGCATGTTTAAGATTAGAACTCTCTTTGACAAATGGTAATTGATCAATTGTTAATTTAAAATTGATACACTATTCTTCATGAAAGCATCAAGCAATTTGGGGTATAAATAATCCAGACATAAATGAACGACAATCTCAAAGAATGGTGCAGAACAGGATGGAGGAACTGTATGGCTTCATCTTGTTTCTTTGTAATGATTGCAGGCAAATATTGACATTTTTCCAATGGACGCTTCCATTGCTAAAGTCTGAATTCCTCTTACTGTAGCAAAAAATGAATAAATAAGGGGAAAGCAGTCTATGTAATATGTTTAAATTTCCAAAAGACATTTGATAAGATACCGCACACCATGTTACTGAATAAGACCCCACAGTTTTGGGGATAACACATTAGCATGGATAGAGGATTTTCTAACCAATGGAAGACCCTACACCATACAGACTGCAGCAACTTCAGAGTTACAATTACCTTCTCAAGGGCAATTAAGCAGGGACAAATGGGCTGAGAAGTGGCAGATGGAGTTTAATTTAGATAAATGCGAGGTGCTGCATTTTAGGAAAGCAAATCTTAGCAGGAATTATACACTTAATGGAAAGGTCCTAGGAAGTGTTGCTGAACAAAGAGACCTTGGAGTGCAGGTTCATAGCTCCTTGAAAGTGGAGTCACAGGTAGATAGGATAGTAAAGAAGGTGTTTGGTATACTTTCCTTTATTGGTCAGAGTATTGAGTACAGGTGTTGGGAGGTCTTGTTGCGGCTGTACAGGACATTGGTTAGGCCACTGTTGGAACATTGCATGCAATTCTGGTCTCCTTCCTATCAGAAAGATGTTTGAAACTTGAAAGGCTTCAGAAAAGATTTACAAGGATGTTTCCAGGGTTAGAGGATTTGAGCTACAGGGAGAGGCTGAACAGGTTGGGGCTGTTTTCCCTGAAGCATCAGAGGTTGAGGAGTGACCTTATAGAGGTTTACAAAATCATGAGGGGCATGGATAGGATGAATAGGCAAAGTCTTTTCCCTGGGATTGGGGAGTCCAGAACTAGAGGGCATAGGTTTAAGGTGGGAGGAGAAAAATATAAAAAGAGACCTAAGAAGCAACTTTCTCTCACAGAGGGTGGTACGTGTATGGAATGAGCTGCCAAAGGAAGTGGTGGAGGTTAGTACAATTGCAACATTTAAAAGGCATTGGAAGGGTTTGGAGGGATATGGGCCGGGTGCTGGCAGGTGGGACTAGATTGGGTTGGGATATCTGGTTGGCATGGACGGGTTGGACTGAAGGGTTTGTTTTTGTAGTGTACGTCTCTATGACTCTAAGACAGACAATTTAGGCATAAGGGACATTTTCAGGATGGCAACTTGTAACTATTGGAGTGCCACAGGTATCAGTGCTGGGGCTATTTTTATTTACAAAATATATTAATGACTTGGATGACAGAAATGAATATACTATAACCAAGTTTGTGGATGACCGAAAAATAGTTGGGAAGGCAAGTAGTGAGGATAACACAAAGAGCGTACAGAGGGAAATAAGTTAAAAGAGCAAGTAAAAACTTGGCTGATAAAATAATTTAGGGGGATAAGGCAGGAAAGTGGAGTTAATGATCATCATATCAGCTATATTCTCATTGAATTGTGGAGCAGACCTTCAAAAGCCCAAAACGCTACCTCTACTCCAATGTTTTATGATCATATGAGGAAATTTACATTACAGAGGTAAATTCAGGCAAAATGTTGCAATTCACTGCATTTATGTGCATAACCAGTGTTTAATTAAGCATCCTTCTGTGCTGCCAAATTTCTAACTATAGTGTTAAGAATATTATAAAATAAGATTCATCAGACCCAGTCTCAATCCCAGCAAAGGCAGCTTTGGATTCCACGTTGATGAGGTGGTCCTAGCACTGATGCCTGCCTGCTGTGTTGAGACAGCTTTGGGTTCCTGACAGCATCTGTATCCAGCGCAGATTCACGGAGGCAGTGGCGGAGACGATTTTGGGCCCTGTAAAAGACCTGGCAGCATCAGCAATGGCTGCATCAGAGAGATAGACCCAAAGTAGACTTATGGCGACAGTGGAGTTGAGTTTGGGCCGGTGTGGTGCCAGGTGGCATCAGTGGTATCTGCACTGGTGCGGTCCAGCAAGGACTCTTAGTGGCGAGGGTGTCAGTGGAGGCAAGATGGCGCTGAAGAGTAGTGACTTTGTCCATCAATGGTGCATGGTGAAGGGGATTCATGCTTGGTCACTAGCCCATGGCAGAACACTTAACAAGAAGGACTGTAAAGTTGAACACTGTTCCTTTATTTCTCTGCTTTTATATTCTCTGATGTGGAGGTGCCGGCGTTGGACTGAAGTGAACAAAGTCAAAAATCACACAACGCTGGGTTATAATCCGACAGGTTTCTTTGAAAATATAAGTTTTCAGAGTGCCGTTCCTTCTTCAGGTGCTACTGGGGGACAATATATTCGTCATTTTTAGAATCTATCCTCCCTCACTAGCACTAAGGGAGCGGAGGTCCAAAAGCTTGTGTCTTCAAATCAATCTGCTGGACTATAACCTGGTGTTGTGTGATTTTTTTACCTTATATTCTATGTTTTGGTTTATTTTTCAGTGTTTTAAGATGATGCCAGAGTGGTGACACCATATAGCACTTTTCACTGTATTTTATAACAAAATACAAGTGACAATAAAGAAATCAAATCAAATCAAATCAATTCAACTCTTGTAGCTGATTATGATTATTATAGGCCATAGATGTTTCATAAAAGTAAGCATGTGATCTCTTCATGTTGCTGCAGAGGAAATGATAATTCTGAAGGAGTTTGGATCTGGAATTTATTGTATAAAAAGATAAATACCAGTTATTTTTCTATTTCTGATGTTAATTTCACAACTAATTCTGTGGGTTTTCAATCCTACTTAATTTGTGAGTTTTATTATTGTTCTTGAAAAAAAAAAGCAAGAAGCATTTGAATATCAGAGCCAGGAGAAAATAGCAACAAATTCTTAACCATATTCAGAGATTACCATATTTCTGAATGAAAGGATGAGAATATTTTCCATTTCATCTTGTCTGATTGATTCAAGTTGTTAATAATTTGAGATCGTAAATGAAAATTACAATTTAATTGATTCAGTATGTTGTTAGGAGGTTGAAGTATAAGTTGAGACAGCACACGCTCACACATTTGAAGATTCTTGGAGTCAGAAATAGGTCACGATGACTGTGAAGTCAGATATTTACACCAAGGTGTGCCAGTAACTTGTGGATTTCAATCAAGTTTGCACAGTCGAGAGAGAAGTAACTCAAGCTACCTCATTTCAGTATGCACACTTCACAGAAGATTCTGGCAGAGACAAGTGGGATAAAAAACAGCTCTAGTCTGAAAACTTTAATTTGATGATACACATAGATGATGCCATTTGATGATACTTCATAGTTCACAATTTCAGGGTTTTAACATATCATATTGAGTGTACAGATTTGTATGCAATAAGTTCAATGGTCAAAGGGAAACCATTACAAATGCTCTAAAAGTAATTGCCAGTTTATCCTATGTAATGCTTCTCACAGTTGCTGCAAGATATTTTATATAACACATTTGTCCTGAATGTTATGGGCATGGGGTCTTTTGTCTTGGATAGTAGCTGGGGAAGTGTGGCTGTGGGTTTGTGTGCTGTCATTATTCCCAGGAGACGTAGAAGTCTCATTGTAAGATCTGAGACTTTTCTAATGTAAGGTAGGGTGGTCAGTGTAAAACGTTACATAGGACAAATGGACAGAAAACTCGCCATCAGAATACATGAGCACCAGCTTACAACAAAACGACATGACCAGTCTTCCCTCATATCAATGCACACTTGACAATGAAGGACACCCATTTAACTGGGACATTGTTACGATACTGGGACAGGCTAAACAAAGACAAGCTCAGGAATTCCTGGAGGCCTGGTATTCATCCATTGGTTCCATAAACAAAAACGTTGAAATAGACCCAATCTACAGACCACTACTCTACAAAACTGCAAGTAGAGCCACTGGCCACAACAAACACAACCGTATAAATTTGGGGCATATAACAATGACAGCACTTCATCCAGAGGCTACACAGTGCTGAAGATGTCATCCAGAAGGGAGATGAAACATTTGCAAGAAAATCAGCCAGCTCGGTGAACCAACCAACAATTTCAACCACAAGCCGAGTTACAGACCTTGACAAAAACCTTAATCATTTGATATAGTAAACTAAAACTGCAATTTAATTGATTCAATACATTGCTGGGTGATTGAAGCAAAAGTGGAAATCGCACCTGCCTGCCCATTTGAAGATTCATGGAGTCAGAAATAGGTCATGGTGACTATGAAATCAGACATTTACATGAATGTAAAATGTATGTGATAGACATGCAAAATTGTTTGGCCAGGATTCAGTGTAATGGTATGCTCTGTGCTCCATCTGCTGACTGAAATCAATAGTGCAAGAATTCAATCTAATATACGTCATATATCTTCACCTTTGAATCCTACCGTTCCTCTTGCTTAATTGTCACTCAACTCATCCTTAGACCCTGATCCATCCTCCATAACCTGATGGTCTCCCAAAAGGAGAATCCTGAGGCAAAATCCTTCCTCACACTTAAAGTTTTCTCATTGCCAATTTTTCCTCATACTTTCATTTCCATATTCCCTTAAGGGCTAGCACTTCATAAAGAAGCTGCTCACATCACAAGGAAGTAGTTGGTAGGGGCGGGGGTCTCAGGCCCCTGTCTGAAAGTCCTTGGTGTGTGGCTCTGTTAGAGGAAGTGCCACTCTTTAGAGGCACTGTGGCATCTTTATGCCCTCATTATTGTTGATCCTGCAGGCCATAAACCGATCAGCGTCAGTTAAGATTAAATAGTTTCAACAGGTCATGGAAGGCCTTTGGTATAATCTTCAGTCTCATGCAGCAAACACCACATTGTTTCTGGAATCTTAGCAACAGAAAACCTCCAGGCTGTTGCAGCCTCCAATTTCATGCCACAGCTTGTAAGGAATTTCCCACAACATATAACAGATGCTGCTATAGATTCCTGTTTATCAATTATTTTGATGGAATGGAAAATATTTCCATTACACATGAGGTAAATGTTGCCTAATGCTCTGTTGAAAGATGGGCTTTAGGAATTAGGGTCCCTTGACTCATCAACCATTCTCTGTCCTTTCCCTCATCTATTTCCCTTAGTTTTGAGCTTCTGCCCTCCAAGCCAAACCCCTCCTTATCCCTTCACATACTGTCCCTCTCCTACCCTGTACCTGTAGTGTTGGGTAGGGTTGAGAAATGATGAAGACAAGGAGTCATTTGTGGGAGCAGTGCACAGGTCCCCTAACAGCAGCCATACGGTAAGATGGAGTATAAAGGAAAAAAATAAGAGGAGATTTGCAGAAAGCTATGGCAATTATGGACTGGAAAATGAATTTGGCAAAGGTAGCTTAGCTCTGGAGTTCATAGAATATGTTCAGACTAGTTTCTTGACGAACACATTTCAGAGCCAAACCAGGGTGTCTATAATGGACCTGATATTGTGCAAGGAGATAGGATACATTAATAACCTCATAATGAAGGTGTTCCCTTGGTAGTACTGACCATAATATGGTTGAATTTGTATGTTCAGTTTAAGACAGAAAAGAGTGGATCCAAGACTAGGATTTTAAAATTAATTAAGGGCAATTGTGAGGATCTGAAAGCAGCTCAAGGTAACTAGCAAACTTGGTTAAGGGATGGGAGAATCAAGATACAATAGAAATGCATTACAATGTCTCAGTAGGACATTACAATGCATACAGCGCAAGCCTGGTCATACAAATATGGAGGAGATTATAAATGTGGTAGGATTACTGAAACCTACATCCCACTCAAATTTCCAAATCACTCAAGAAAGGCAACATTGTATGTTGTCAAATACTTACAATTCAGAGTGAGAGGAAACCAGGTCTGTGCCCTTGTATGGTCTATGAAACTTTGGAATGGCTTTGTGAATGTGCTCTAAAAGTGTTTGATTAATGCAATTGTCTCTTGAAGGCTTCACATGTCTCACAAGTAGAAACCAAGTTCTCAGACAGAATAAAAAGATAAATTCCACCCACTCAGATATGGTGGCAGCCATGTTTAATTTCCATTGTATATTTGTGATTCAAATGATGATGAAAGACAACACAGATCACACTTTGCCGAGTGTGTCCCAGGCTCAGTCTGGTAATCTAGGTGACCACCTCCCCAGTCTACAGCTTCATGTTTCTTTCTTCCATAGACTCCTGTTAATCCCATCAGCTCTGAGCTTCCACACATTCTCACCCATTCTTTCTTTTAAATCCTCCTTCCCCAACATTACTCCGTGAGCTCGTGGCCTACAGTTTAGCCATATCAACCAGTGTGATGCATGGCCACTCCATCAAAGCTAGATGTTTCCCATCGTGCTCAGTAACCCTTGCCCTCAACACACTATTGTCTCCCATCCTTATATTTTCAATTCACTGACCCAAAATTCCCACCAGAGCAGTGGCTCCTCATAAACTATCTTGACTTTCAGTGAACAGATCCCCAGACTGACCATTGCACCCCTCGCTGTGCCCCCACTCCACTATCTCAAATGTCTTCAAATGACAGGTTCAACTGATGAGTGATCAGGCCCCGATTGATCTCCAGACAGTTCTCTTACTGATTTACCACTAATCACTTGACTGGTACATTGGACTTACAGCACTGACTGGGCCCACTTCCCAGATTGTAATGGTATAGAATCTCCCTGACTGCTCTGTGCAGCTGAATGACCATTTCTAACCCTATGGACTGAGTTTGGAAACTGCTCTTGACTGACTGTGGTTGGATTTCCTCACTGATGACATACCTCCTGGACCTGACTTACTATTCCTCTTTGACATTTTTGAACTACATTCAGAATTTTTACTGTGCATGTGCTGTGGTCAGCCATCAATGACCTTCCCTCCACCATAAGGTCAGAATTGGGGATGTTCGCCAATGATTGCACAATGTTCAGCACCATACGCAACTGCTCAAATACAGAAACAGTTTGTGTTCAAATGCAACAAGATCTGGACAATATCCAGGCTTAGGGTGATAAGTGGCAAGGAACACTCCCGTCATACAAATGCAAGGCAATGACCATCTTCAATCTAACCATCAACCTTTGACATTCAATGGTGCTGCCATCACTGAATCCCCCACTGTCAACAACCTTGGGGTAACCATTGACCAGAAACTCAACTCTACTCACTACATAAACACAGTGGCTACAACAGCAGGTCAGAGGCTAGGAATGTTGTGGCACGTAACTCACCTCCTGACTCCCCAGAGCCTTTTCCCATGGCACAAGTCAAGAGTGTGATGGAATATTCCCCACTTGCCTGGATAAGGGCAGTTCCAACAAGACTCAAGAAGTTTAACACCATCCAGGATAAAGCAGCCCAATTGATCGGCACCACATCCACAAGTATCTACTCCCTCCACCATTGACACTCAGTCACAGCAGTATGCACATTAACAAGACGCACCACAGAAATTGACCTTTAGACAGCACCCACCAAACCCATTACCATTTCCATAAAGAAGGACAAGGGCAGCAAATACATGGGAAAACCACCACCTGCAAGTTCCCCTCCAAGAACTCACCATCCTGACTTGGAAATATATCACAGTTCCTTCACTGTCACTGAGTCAACATCCTAGAGTTCCCTCCCTAAGGGCATTGTGAGTCTACCAACAGTACATGGACTTCATGTAAGCATGAATTGAATGTGCAGTATGAAAGCAAGTGAACAGCTGAGATGCACATTGCTTTGAATCATTAGTTGGGTACTTGTTCCCACAATGAAAGAGTCTGGCAGTAACATTACAATGCATGGTGTGAGTGCACTCTGTAGATGGTTGGGGGGGGTGGGGGCAACGGGGGGATGGTGGTCACTATCCATGCAGCATGCCCTGAGATGCTGGATAATGCTGGCCAAGATGGAGGCCTGGAGGAACATGCAGCAAGCTGTAGCCATCATGCACCTGCTCTAACTTTCATGCAGGAATTGTTGCTATCAAGTTACTATCTGTCCTGTGGGAGATAATAAGTTATGTATTAATGCAGCAATGTCAGTACATGCAAAAAGACTTCTGCTGTTCATCAGCAAGATTCTCATCTTGCCGTGCAGAATCAGCACTTTTTTTGACATTAAGAATCTAATTATCTCCAATCTTGCCGTATCTTACCAATTGACTCATCATGACCCATGTTGTTCAAGAGCTGAGAAAACTCCCCCAGTGCGCTTAAATCAAATGTTAATTTCAGTGCAGATGCCTTTGTTTGTGCCACAGTAGTCACTTGGATACCTTAATCTGAGATCAAGTAATCACAGTTGCCATTTTAGGTCAGCATTTTGTTGTTTTCTTTTAATTTGTTCCATGAAGTATTACGTTCAGATGGTGCAAGTTAACAATACATATGATTCCAACAGCAGAGTCTTCACCCTGATTCCAACTGACTCTCATTCTGCTGGTGTTCCATGATGCCACTCTCAGTTAAATGTTGCCTTGATGTCAAGGACAGTGACCTTCACTGTCCCTCTTGTGTTCATTTCTTTTGCCCAATGTTTTAACCAAAATTCTAGTGAGGTCAGGAACAGAGTGGATCTTGAAAAACTGGGCATCACAAAGCAAATGATCTCTTTGCAAGTGCTGCTTGATAGCAGTCTTGATGAAAACATCCATCACTTTGCTATTAATTGAGGGTGGACCGATGGCAATTGACTGGGTTAGAATTGTCCTGCTTTGTATTGGTAAGAAATAACAGGGCAATTTTCCATACTGTCATACAGATGCTACTGTTGTAACCATGCTGGAAGAGCTTGGCTAGGGGTACAGCTACCTTTGGTGCATAAATCTTCAGTACTATTGCTGGAATGTTGCTAGGACCCACAATCTTAGCACTACCCAGTTTCTCCAGCCTTTGAATTAAATTTTATCGGCCAAAGCCTGGCATCTATGTTGATAAGGATCGCAGGAGGAAGCTGAGATAGAATGTCTACTTGGCATTTTTAGCTGAAGGTTGTTGTAAATGTGTCAGCCTAAGTTTTTTATATGGATATGCTGGGCTGTTCCATCATCGAGGATGAAGTTGTTCATGGAATCTTCATCTCCAGTGAGTTAATTGTCCAGCACATTTCACAACTGGACCTGAAAGCATTGCAGAGCCGAGATCTGATCTAATGATTGTGGGATTGCTTAATTGTGTCTATTGAATGCTAATTGTTTAATATATAAGTACTCCTAAAAGACAAAAAACATAACCAGGAGAGCAAAAAGAACAAAACAAAAAAAACCTGAAGAAAAAAATAAGTATTCCTATGTTACAGTTTCACCAGCTTGACACCTTATTTTTAGCTATGCCTGGTGCTGATTCCATACTCTTCATTGAACCAGGGCCAATAACATGGGTTGTAGTAATGGTAGAATAAGGGATATGGTGGGCCATGAGGTTACAGATTGTGGTTGAATGTAATTCTGCTGCTGATGCCCCACTGTGCCTCAGGGATGGCCTAATTTAAGTTGCTGGATCTGTTCAAAATCTAACCCATTAAGCATGGTGCACACAACATGAGAAAGAGTATCCTAAATGTGAATGCAGGACTTTGTCTTCACAAGGTGAGGTAGTTACTCTTACTGATACTGTCATGGACCAGTGCTATGGTAGGCTGGTGACAGTGAGGTTTAGTAGGCTTCTCCTTCTTGTTGGTTCCCTCACTACCTCTGCAGACTCAGTGTGGCAGCTATGTCCTTTACAACCCACCAGATCGGTCAATAGTGGTACTATTGAGCTACTCTTGGTGATGGACATTAAAGTCTCTCACATTCTGTGCCTTTGCCACCCACAGTACCTCCTTTAGATCATGTTCAATAAGGAAGAGCATCGATTCAAAAGGTGAGGGAGGGCAGTAATCAAGTGGAGGTTTCCTTGTCCAAGTTTGACCTGATGCAATGAGACCTCAGAGTGGGATGACATTGTATCCCCAATTCTGGTGGGACAGGACATGATGATTGGTGAAGCCTGGGACATTGTTTCTAAGGTATGATTCCATGAGAATGACTGTCAGGCAATTGTTTCCAGGAAATGGGACTGTATGATGAAGGCGATTGGGTTATCTGGGCCTATATTCTCTAGAGGTTTGAAGAACAAGAGATGATCTCATTGAAACCTATAAAATATTTAAAGGGATAGTCAAGGTAGATGTGGGCAAGATGTTTCTTCTGTCTGGAACCAGCAAGATCAATTGGAAATAAGGGATCTGAGATGAGAGAAAATAAATTTACTCAGAGAGCTGTGAACCTTTGAAATTTTCTACCACAGAAGACTGTGAAGACACCATCTTCGAGTATGTTTAAGGTAAAGATTAACAGATTTCTGATTACCAGGATGGACAGGGTTACAGGGCTAATCAATGACATTAAAGTATTTAATCCACTGTGACTGTATTGAATAGCAGGGCAGACTCAATGGCATACTATGTTATTGAACTGGATGTATTTTTACAACAATTGGCAATGGGTTAGAAACTCTAGATTTATTAATTAAATTCAAATTTCACGCTCTGTGATGGGATTTGAGCTCGTGCCCCTAGAACATGAACTCTTACTGTGATTATTCCACTGCCCACCGACTGTAGGCAAGTTCAAACATCCTTTAGATACTGTAAGTTTAAAGGGGTATTTGAAAATAGATCAAAAGCTGAATTTTGCAAGTTATTTTGGCTAGTTACAAATTGCATTAAGTTTTTTGGAGGTTTCATGGGTCCAAGTGTGTTCTTCCACTGTGTATTACCAAACAAGCCAAATTAATTATCTATACTGCCTCCATGGTGTCTCCCACATCAATCCCAGCCCCATCTTATCTTGTGCCATTTGCAGAACCACTCGCCATTCAGTCAGTATTCTGATACAGCCATCGCAGTGCCATGTTGTATAGTCAATGGTATTCTATAGTCGGGGGAGCTTAGCGATGTTTCTGAATCCTACTATTTGTCATGGGGAAACTAAATGAACCGGTGTGACCGGGCGTCAGTCATTATCCTGATGTATTTGTGGATGCACAACTGAGCAATTCCACACAGGTCACCCATTGCTCCCTGGAAGGAAGCATTCCCAAATACTGGGAGAGGATGGTTTCCTATTCCTGCAGACTTCAGGTTCAACTCTAGCGTACTTCACAGAGTTGTGGGTCATATGGAATCTGCATCAGCACTGTGCCTCAGGAATTGGAGTCAAGGCTGGAAAACTGGGTCCCCGATACACCGTATGTATCTGAGAGGCCATGCAGCTGTGACCTCTCCCTGAGTTGGATGCTTCTCACCCTCCAGAGGGGCTGCTGCCCCTGGGTTCACCATCAGCCCTGACCCTTCTGCATCTTTTTTACCTTCTTCGTAGTCACCCTCAGCAGTAGGGCCCACGACTCTTGCCGGAAAGGCCCAAACATTGGAATAAAAAGAACAAAAGACTTCCTTCGATCCCAGAACAATCACTGGTGACATACGCTGTGGATGAGGACTGAGCACGTTTCTCCATACAATGAGACATACTGCACCTATATTAGAGGGTTGTGTCTCCAACATACATGCGCATTAATCCCGAGAAGTCTGAACTGATGCATTTTGGGAGGATTAACAAGGCAAGAGATTATATAAAAATCCAGACCTCCGACTACATGTTTGCAACTACACAACTGACAAGTTGCAATTCCCCTGACTGCTGCTTCTGGTCCTACTGGACTGAGCAATGTATAGTCTGCAGACCGTACTGAGACACTGATACTGACACACCATTTCTAATGAAGGGCTTTTGCCCAAAATGTCGATTTTCCTGCTCCTCGGATGCTGCCTGACCTGCTGTGCTTTTCCAGCACCACTCTAATCTAGACTCTGATCTCCAGCATCTGCAGTCCTCACTTTCACCCAGTACTAAGACAGTTCCCCTGACAGTGAGTGTCCCAAGTAGAAGACTAACCATAGCAAAGCCCTGCATTGTGTGGTCTGTGCCTGTGATGATAGTACCAGAATGCCCTGACCTACAGCAGCACCCTGTTGGCTGGACTGAGGATAGGACTCCAACAATTTCTTACATGGCCACTGGTTGAATAAACATACACTGTGTTTGCCCCACAGTTCCCTGGCACATGCTATACTTGAGTGTCTTTCACCAAGGTGCTCTCCTTGTACAGACTGATCTGTAGGCTGTCTGTATGTCTGTGCAGTACTGCACTTCAAAACAGCAATAGTGACAGCCTTTGACTGAAGCACAATTGTGGCAACAGATATGGCATGGCAAGGCAATGCCATGAGCAACCAGGTAGGTGAGTGCTAAGAGAGCAAGTGAACAGCCTGTAGATGCAGTTTGGTCATTCCTTTAGCTAGTTGCCTGTCTATACGGGCAAACTGTCCTGCAGCAGTCCTTCATTATGTACCCTGCAATGCAAGTCTGTGCTTCTGAGCAAACCTGTCAGTGTACCAGAGGGGATGTCATGATGTTTGTGAGGAGTTAGCATTGATGGATGCCAATATCTGTGGATGAGGGATGCATGCAGCTGGCCCCTGTGGATCGTGCAGTTTGGTCGTAATGCAAGATGGAATGGAGCAAGTAATGAGCTGAATCCATCAGGTTCTCATTCTGGTTTCCAGATCAAGTTGGGCTGTCAACAAGGCATTTAACCAGCAATAATCCTCCTTAATTGGCCACTTGCCACTGCCTTGAAAGAAATTTGCCACAGTACTTGTGAAAAATATAAAAGATGATGGGATTTGCTGCTGATTTTGAAATCAGCCCCATCGGACATCTCATCCAATTCTGCCAGGTATCACTCATATTTGTAAAAGGGTTTAATCACAAGCCAACAACTGAGCTGAATGCTATAAACAATACTGAACAACCAGTATGGTGAGTAATCAAAATAAACAGAGCACAAGCAAGACTATATATGAGCTACAACCGAAACACATATTGCATATTCTCAACAAAATGTTACTTTTTTTAAAATAGCAAACTGCTTATCTTGAAAATATTTTGGAATATTCCAGGAATTAGAAATGCATTTAAAATAGAGAATCAGCCTTCTCCATTCAGTTAATAGATAGTGAAATCAACTCATCTCCTGTTCTAATTGAAGCAACAATTTTGCTACAATAATAATTTATTGTAAGACTTTTTAAACTATATACATATGGATTCAATAGGGATTCAGTTGGGGATATCTGAAGTAATTACACAGTGAAACTTCAATTTAAAGTATCATTAGCACACGTTGTTTCACAATGTCTGATCATTTGAAATATTTAGCATACACTTTTTAATGTTTTTCTTCATATATTTATATATGCATACATACATGTATGACAATATTAATAAATATCAAATGCATTATATTAACCTTTAAATTGATCTGTAGTAGCAAAGAAATGTATTAAGTTTATGTTCATTACTGAGCAGATGTTATAAAGCTTACTACCTTATGTTGAAGATCAAAGTAAAAGAAATACCTTGGAGATAAATTTTCCTGAATTCCATAGAGAGATTAACCTTTACCAGATGCAACTTTTACAAAAAATTAACACATCAAAATATATTCATTTTGCTACTGGAAGAAGGATACAAAGTGGGACAGTCCTCTGCTGGAAACAGGTTATTGAAAATTAAAGAATTAGTACAGTTAATCATTTTGGAATTTTTTTTGTTGAATAATATGTTATATATGATTTCTATTACTGACTTCTGTGAATTATCGAGGAAAAAGTGAGGACTGCAGATGCTGGAGATCAGAGCTGAAAATGTGTTGCTGGAAAAGCGCAGCAGGTCAGGCAGCATCCAGGGAACAGGAGAACGACATTTCGGGCATAAGCCCTTCTCCTTTGCACTTTTCCAGCAACACATTTTCAGCTCAGTTCTGTGAATTATATTTGGCATCTTAAACCTTTCATACATTTTACACAGCAATTTTTAATTTGGTGCCCCAAGAATATTTACAAAGATAATGAGCACCAATTGCTTTTATACCGGACTTACGGAGCATCCAATATTAACTTATGAATTGGCTATGTCTTGACATGCCAGGTAACTGCTATTGTTGATGTGCCAAATTGATACCATCAGGTACATTCCTTCATTTTATTCCCAATTATTGTATGCAAAGTAAAAAAAAGGAAATAAGAGCGGAGAGTGGGTGGCTATGAGAAAGATTATGGGTGAGGGATAATGATTGGTAGAATCAAGATTGATTCTGTTTTGACTGAGGAGTTGATAGGATCTCCATTTGATCATTAGAGAGGGGGAAAAGGCAAAATAAAATGCATAGATATTGGGATGTGCTGAAATGCTGTCTATGAGTCTGTTACAATAATGGATCTTTTTGCATTTGCCAAGCAGCAAGGTGAGTTAGACAGCAACAAGTTGCCAGGTAAGGGGTATTATTGTTTGTTAAACCCTGCATTAATGCCAAAACTTGCCTTATTAATGTTCAGTTTCCTGTCTTACCAAACAAGCCAAATGTCATCCAGTCTCATCAGGGAAATCAGGGCAGATACCTGGCAACTTGTTGCTCAGTACTCAACAGGATCTCAAGGCATCATCCATAGCAACCAGCTGCATGCACCCCTCGTCCATGGACTTTGCCATCCAACATTTGCTAATCCCTCTTGGCCATCATGATAACAGTCTGATCCACTTGCAGTACACTTTGGAAACATGGGCTTGCATTGCAAGGTGTGACGGCAATCAGTATCGAAAAGCTGCTGCAAGGACACTACATACAGTCTGAAAAATGCAAGATTCAGTTCAGTGGTTCTGTTCAAGACCGTTCATCTATGTTAAATAATGTCTCGATTTTGGAAAGAGTCTGTAAGAAATGCAACACTTCTACAAAATGTGTGTACAACTGCAGTGGCAAGAAGTATTCTCCTCCACAATCAATGGTGGTGGGGGGTGAGGGACACAGGATTTTATGGAGCCCAAAAGACTGATTATTGTGATGTGTAGCTTGACTTGGTAGGTGGGATGCAAACCTTGATATCCTGTTGGGGATTGAGATGCAGTAAAACTGTTGATAGTGTATTTGCAGGGTATAGTCATTTGCAAAAGCTGGCACTCCCAGATATAGTTACATTACCAGACTTTCCTGAGGATAGAGCATGACCAGGACAATAAGCAGAAGCCACAAGGGACAAGACAAGCATTCTGCTTGGGTGGAGGAGCAGAGAGAGAAGGGCTTTCAACAGGTGGTCATATCCAGCCAGGATGTATTGGGAGCAATTCGCTCACTTGGGACACAGTGAGAAACAATGTGCAAGACATTTGGTCTTCACTAAGAAGATCTGAAATCTACCAGTTATACAAATCACAACTCCAAGCTCACAACAGTTTGAGGATTGCATTTCCAGGGCTCTGAGGATGAACCAGATGATGATTTTTCATCCATTGAACCAGTGTCCCAAATGAGAGAGTGCATGCTGTTTAAATGACCAATTGTTTAACAGCTATTGCATTATTTTTGCCAAATTAGAGATTCTGTAAAAAGTCCTTAGTTGTCACCAAAAGCATATGGTCAGACAGTTTAGTATTCATTACAAGAGTGTTGATCTTCCATCAGCATTTCCCAATCAATCACCATTCATTCCATTTCTATGAGATATTCACAGATCTTCCAACTTTCAATGGCAATGATCATGATAACATCTGTGAAAAATGTTTTTTTTCTGTTTATTGTTGTGAAGAAACAGCATATTCTTAAATTTATTTGATAATTGAGCAAGTTTAAATTGAAATGCCACGCAGTGAGTTCTCAGCTGAAATGTTTTGGATTTTGAAAAACTTTGCAAAATGCACTCTGTTTTAATAAAAGCTCAGACATTAGATACAAAGACACATTATTCAAATGTTATGACAATTCCTATAATTTTTTTTACACTTGAAACAAAATTGAATGTAAAGCATTAATGTTTTGTATGATGCTTAAATTAGCTGCATGAAATTTGTCATATCCAAATATTCATAATGCCCAACTACAATAAAAGTAATACATAGAGAGTCATGCTCCAAATGCTACGATGTTATATATTCATTTGAATGTTTGGTATTTTATTTTTATCCAAGTAATATGATGACCAAAAGATTGATGATAAAAATTACACCCCATTCACAAGTTTAAAGATATAATAATAACTTTAAACCAGCTCTTTGGACTTGTAGACTTGTGTGCACAATTCCAAAACTCCACACATTTAATTTAAAAGGCCTGAAATTCTGTGAAAAAAAAATTTCATTGGTCAACAAGTTAGAATTTGTGCTGTCTGAATCTCATCCAGAACATTCCGGAAAGTCTCCACACTAACTTCTCCTTTCGGATGTTTCATGGCAGCACGCTTCCAGACCTCTTCAAATGTTTCCTTTGACATGTTCACTCCAACCTTACAAAATATTCTCTTAATCTGAAAAAATATAAATGAAAATAGGAAACGTCAATGCATTTTCAAGCCCATTTTTTAGATTGACCGATTGCAAAAGAAAGCTGACAATTTGTTGATAATTAAAAATTGGACAATCTGTAATGATCTATTAAGAAGAAAATCTAATTGGCATTTGCACTAGATAAGACATTCACTCAACAAAATAGAGAGACACTCTATAATTTAGAGAGCCTAATTGTGAAATCAAACAATTCAAGAAATCAGTAGTTTACAACAGCTAATGGTTAAGATACTGCATTGGGTGAAATAGAATGTACTAAGTGAAAATCTGAATGAACAGCAGATCCACCGAACTGCTCTCAGCATAAAGAATTTGAGTAAATGTTTTAACTTTTCTTGACTGAAGCTCAATTATAGCAATAACAAGAGCAGATATTTGACATAAAACATCACAGTAAGTTTCTACAAGCTTATTCATCCAGTTGTACAATCTGTAGTAAACTGTACACTTGGTAGAATGGAGCAGCAACTTATTAAATTTGACAGATATGCTGTTTTCTAAGAGACTGTTTATAAAGATTTTACATTGATTCCCATAAATGAAACAATAGAATAGGAGTAAGACTGCTGGAATGCAAGGCTGAGTCAAGCTCCTATAACATTTAAACTATGCTTAGATATTCACTTAAGTTGCCATAGCCTTCAGGGCTATGGGCCACGAGCTGGAAAATGGGACTAGTGTAGTCAGAATGTGATGTCCAGCATGGACATGATGGGCTAAATGGTCTCCTTGTGTGCAGTAAATGTCAATGAGACACGTACCACATTCATCAGGTTATGGGTGATATGAATCGCAGATTTACCTGACTTAGATCTATACACCTTTATGCCAAACAAAATTTCAATTGTTACTGAAAAATAATGGCAAGCTCAATTTTAAAAAGACCCTACATTGATTTTGAGTGTTTTTCTGATTTTCACCAGCCTTTGTCTGTATAGGTTGTCCTGCTATAACGCAATAGTTGTTTTCCTCTGCAACCTCGTGTATTGGAAAAACGCTATAAAAAAATCGTGCTGTAGAAGATCGCTAATAGAAATTTGCGATACTCATTCAGTAGAAAGTTTGAATTATCCAAACATTGTCGACTATTTGAGTCGAAAAGTGTAGTGCTGGAAAAACACAGCTGGTCAGACAGCATCCAAGGAGCAGGAGAGTCAATGTTTTGAGCATATGCTCTTCATCAGGAATGTGCTTTTTAAACACCACTCTTTTTGTACAATGAAAGGAGGACCTGGGGACAGTTAGTGTCAGTGAGGAGAGTAAGAAATTATATTTTAGGGCACATTTAGCATTTAGAAGAAACTGTTACATCTTTTACATTTATTGTAGTTTCCAATGTGAATTGTTTTCATCCTCAGGTTGTTTACCTCACATTTTGTAAAATGTTTAGTCTATTAGAATCACAATGAGTGAAACATGCTGCATGCGGACAAATTGAATATCATTGCAAATTCTGGTAAATTCAAGTTGAAATATTTTGTAATTTTTTTTAAACAAACTTTATGAATAAAGTAATTTTTGGGATAATAAACATTTGCTGCTTATATGCTAAATATTTAAGGTCTATTATATTTTGAAGGTTTAAAGTAGAACAGGGACGAGTCTTAAGATTAACAAAATGCAGAAAAAAGGAAACAAATAATTGAATTGACAAACATGTCTGTCGGAAGGTTTGCAGCTCGAGTTTATGAGCTTAAGGATAGGAAGCCGAAACTGCAACACATCAGGGAGGGGGAATGCCTCTTGGATACTTTGTACATGGAGACAGTCATATGGATAGCAAGACTTTCCAAAGGCATTTAAAAGAGGAAAAGAGTATGTAAAATGAGTATCTGCCTGCTCCAGAGCATTACTGAGGATTTATAGTAGATAATGAAGAGATGGCAAATGAAATGAACAAATATTTTGCTTCTGTTTTAGTTTTAGAGGATACAAAAAATTCTATTAAAAGCTGTATATCAAGAGGGAGAAGGCAGAGAGACAGAGAGAGAGAGGAACTTGATGAAATTACAATCACATTGGAAGTGACCAACTGAACAAACTGATAGATCTGCAAGCTAACAAGTCTGTTAGCTTGCACCTGTTGGCTTTCATACTAGGGACTTAAAAGATCTCTAATGAAGTAGTAGATGTGTTGCTCTTAATTTTCCAAGATTCCCAAGATTCAGCAAAGGTTCAAACATACGGGAAAGTAGCAAATATAGCACCTCTAATCAAGAAAGATGAGGGAGAAAACACAAATTTACAAGCTAGTTAGCTTGATGTTGTCATATAGAATGTGTTAGACTTGATCATTAAAGAAATTACAAGTGAGCACTTAGAAAAACTCAATCAGAGTATCAAAACGGTGGGCGGCACGGTGGCACAGTGGTTAGCACTGCTGCCTCACAGCGCCAGAAATGCGGGTTCAATTCCTGCCTCAGGCGACTGACTGTGTGGAGTTGGCACGTTCTCCCCGTGCCTGCATGGGTTTCCTCCGGGTGCTCCGGTTTCTTCCCACAGTCCAAAGATGTGCAGCTCAGGTGAATTGGCCATGCTAAATTAGAATTGGCCATGCTAAATTGCCCGTAGTGTTAGGTAAGGGGTAAATGTAGGGGTATGGGTGGGTTGCGCTTCGACGGGTCGGTGTGGACTTGTTGGGCCGAAGGGCCTGTTTCCACACTGTAATGTAATCTAATCTCAAAAGTAATCTGGAAGAGTCAGCATGATTTTTTTTAAAGGAAAATCAAGTTCATTAAAGGAGTAAGAGGCATGTGTATAGGAGTCTGAAGACACTGTCCTTGAAATCCTAGAAGTACTGTCCTTGACTTTCCAGCAGGTATTTGAAAGATGCCATTGAAAAGCCTACTGCACAAAGCAGGAGTTCATGGTGTGGGGGCAATACATTACACTTCAGTCATATAGGGCACTAGTGAGACCATGTCTCAAATACTATGTGTGGTTGGAGGCTAATCAGTGGACGTTATAATAGATTAATACCTCCGGTGAGCGCATTGTCTTATGAGGAAAGCTGGACAACAAACTAAGTTTGATCCTACTGGAGTTCAAAGAGTGAGGGTTGACTTGATTTTTTTTTCTTCATTCATAGGATGTGGCCATCACTGGCTAGGCCAGCATTTATTGCCCATTCCTAATTGTCCACAGGCCAGTTAAGAGTAACCCACATTTCTGTGGGTCTTGAGTTACATGGGACCAGACCAGGTAGGAAAGGTATTAATGAACCAAATAAGTGTTAGTCATCATTAGACTTTTAATTCCAGATTTTTATTCAATTCATATTCCACCATCTGCCATGGCAGGATTCAAACCCAGATCCCCTGACCATTTCCTCGGTCTCTGGATTAACAGTCCAGTGATAGTACCACTAGGCCATCACCTCCCCTTATTGAAGTACATAAAACACTGAATGGTTTCAATATTGTACTGATAGTGGACAGAGAAAGGGTGCTTCTTTTTATGAATGAAAAACTACTTTAAAATTGTCGCCCCCTTTTATGACAGAGAAGAAAGGTTCCTCTCTGAGGGTTGTCTGGCTTTGGACTCTCTTCCTCAGAAAGCAGTGGAGGTGAAGTCAATGAATATTTGTAAGTGGTGGATAGGTTCTTATTGTACAAGAAATAAAGATTATTAGGGGAATATAGAATTCAAAACACAAACAGATCATCCATAAACTGACTGAATAGTGGAGCAGGTTCAAGGTGCCAAATGGCCTATTTCTGCTCCCAACTTGTTTGTTGTTTTTGTTGATAAGAATTGCTTACTGATTTCAATGCTAAGTTAAAATTTGTGCCTTTTATTCTGAATTCTCCTATCATAGGAAACAGTGAGGGAGAGTTAACTGCCACTCACTGTATAAGGTGCACATGCTGCCTTCTGTATTCAACATAAATAGGTCCATGGGAAAATTAATATTTACAATTAATATTGAACAACACCCTCAGCAAATTAAGTACAATGTAGGCTGAAGCTTGGATCAGCTTGGCTGGAACTCCATCTGGACTAGTTGACGTCCCATGTTTAATTTTGCAGAGCTCTTGGAAGACTCCCCATGGTTGGATCACAGGAAGTTTTCTCACCAATTAACATCAGAATATGGAAAAAGCCCATATCAGCAGCAATATCTGGGAAGTACGTTTTACTGACATTGTAATAGAGAATGACTGAAACTCATTAGACCAGTATCTGGAGGGCAAGCCTTTCTATTCCAGTTTCAATAAGCAAGGCGAAACAACCTCAGTCTTCTACCCATTTTAATAAACTTCAGAGAACATCAGCCCATCCCACTCAATCTCTCCTCATAGGTCAGTCCTCTTGTGAATCAATCTTGTGAACTTTTGCTATACTTAAGTCAAAGACAAATAAACAGAGAGCACAGCAGACAATGTACTTGAAAATGTGATATCATTATTGCCCCATACTTCCTTACTTTTTTATGTTGATTTCTCTTGCAATTAAGAGTAATTTGCCAAAGCCTTCACCCTACAGAAGTTCACTTCTCTAGTTTCACCAGCATGACACACCACAGGGCAGTTAATGGGTGACAAGGACTATCCACTGACCACATGGTTCATGACTTTCGTACATAATCCCATGTAAATGCACATAAGTGAAGACATGCTGCTGCACAAAGTGAGAAAAGGAGGCAACTGAAGTGCCTCAACAATGCTTCTTCTGCTTGGACAACAGTGGGAAGTGCTGCAGTAATTGGCAGAACTCGTGTCAAGATCCATCTTGGTACATTACATGGTATACATAACCTCACCATCATAAGGACACAGTTCTTGCCAATAGCTACTTGGCTATCAAGTGAGGAACTGGAGAGAAGAGAGGACAGGAGGAGGAAGAAATGTTAAGGGACAGAAAAGACAAATCAAACACTTTCTGACCAGGCTGTTCACAATGAACTCTAACAAGTGTGGTGATGGAGGGCTGTTTTTTGAAGTGGAGGCCTATTACCAACGGTGTGTTGCAAGGATCGGTGCTGGCTCCACTGCTTTATGTCATTTATGTAAATGATTTGGAAGCGGACATAGGAGGAACAGTTAGTAATTTGCAGATTACACCACAATTGGTGGTGTGGTAGACATTGAAGAAGATTGCTGAAAATGTGTTGCTGGAAAAGCGCAGCAGGTCGGGCAGCATCCAAGGAACAGGAGAATCGACGTTTCGGGCATAAGCCCTTCTTTAGGAATGAGGAAAGTGTGTCCAGCAGGCTAAGATAAATGGTAAGGAGGAGGGACTTGGGGGAGGGGCGTTGGAAATGCGATAGGTGGAGGGAGGTCAAGGTGAGGGTGATAGGCCGGAGTGGGGTGGGGGCGGAGAGGTCAGGAAGAAGATTGCAGGTTAGGAAGGTGGTGCTGAGTTCGAGGGATTTGACTGAGACAAGGTGGGGGGAGGGGAAATGAGGAAACTGGAGAAATCTGAGTTCATCCCTTGTGGTTGGAGGGTTCCCAGGCAGAAGATGAAGCGCTCTTCCTCCAACCGTCGTGTTGCTGTGGTCTGGCGATGGAGGAGTCCAAGGACCTGCATGTCCTTGATGGTGGGAGGGGGAGTTAAAGTGTTGGGCTACGGGGTGGTTGGGTTGGTTGGTCTGGGTGTCCCAGAGGTGTTCTCTGAAACGTTCCACAAGTAGACGGCCTGTCTCCCCAATATAGAGGAGGCCACATCGGGTGCAGCGGATGCAATAGATGATGTGTGTGGAGGTGCAGGTGACATTGAAGAAGGTTATCCTAGATTACAACAGGACCATGATCTCATGTGTCAATGGGCCGAGAAAGGGCATGTGGAGTTTACTTTTGATAAATGTGAGGTGTTGCATTTTGTAAAGACAAACCAGGACAGGACTTATACACGTAATGGTGGGGCCCTGGGGAATATTGCCAAACAAAGACACCTTGGCATGCAGGTTCGTAAACTCCTTGAAGATGGAGTCACAGGTATACAGGATCGCGAAGGTGTCTGGTACACTGCCTTTACTGATATTGAGTATCAGAGTTGGGACATCATGTTGCAACTTACAGGACATTGGTGAGGCCACTTTTGGAATACTGCATTCATTTCTGGTCTCCATGGTATAGGAAGGATGTTGTTAAACTTGAAAGAATACAGAAAAGATTTAGAAGGATTTTACTGAGGTCAGAATGTTTGAATTAAAGGGAGAGGCTGAATAGGCTTTGGCTATTATCCCTGTAGTGTCAGAGGATGAGGGATGGCTTCATCGAGGTTTACAAAGTCATGAGGGGCATGGATAGCGTGAATAGCCAAGTGTTTTTTTTCCCAGTGTAGGGGAATCCAAAACTAGTGAGCATGGGTTTAAGGTGAGAGGGGAAAGACATAAAAAGGATCTAATGGGCAACTTTGTCATGCAGAAAGTAGTGCGTGTATGGAATGGGTTGCCAGAAGTCATGGTAGAGGCTGGCACAATTACAACATTTAAAAGGCATCTGGATGGGTACATGAATAGGAAGGGGTTAGAGGAATATGGGTCAAATGCTGGTAAATGGAACTAGATTAAATTTCGGATATCTGGTCAGCATGGATGACCTGGACCAAAGGGTTCGTTTCCATGTTGTCTAATTCTGTGAGTCTAAAGGAGATGTGAGTGAATACAAATTCAATTCCTGGTTAACCAACAGTCTCACACTTTGCTTTCCCTCTCTAACTCACCTTTACAGTGCCATTTCCACAAAGCTCTACAGAAGATACACTTCAAACCAGATTTATGAATGAAATCATGCCATGGCATATACAGTCGTAAACTACTCATCCTGTACATTCTCTTACTTTGAATTCAACATGTGTTTACCTGGTGGACTGCTTCTACACAATACTATCACAGTCTGCCTGGTAGAATGCTGCTGATCATCAATGGGGGAGGTTACGGGGCTTACAGCAATGCTGGGTTCGAAGGGTGAGGTCAAGCAATGAATGCCACATAAGAATATTGATTGATTGAAATTTTGGCGGATAAACGATGAGGGTTATGGTGCATTGAGCTGCCTATAAGGTTTGTGGTTCGCAGATGGAAAGTGATATTTGAAGAAACATTTGAAGACCTGTCTGAGGTCACTGAATTTCATATGACATTAGATCATGGCTACTTTCCTTGACTTGATAACTTACTGTTCCCAATGCCCTATGAGAGTTTGTCTAAAGGGCTTCTTGATCCTAAGTACGTATACAACCTTGTTCTCGCTCAGCACCTCTTCCAACGAGGCTTCAAAAGGAAAGTCTTGAAGCTTGCATTCTGCCATGTTGTGTCATAATTCAGCATTCTTCTTGCTCAAATTCTCTTCTGCAACCATTTCCCACACCTGCTCCAGTCAGAGTGTGCTTCCCATTTAAGAGGCGCAGGCTGACTTTAAGTGATGCTTCCTGCTCCTGGCATGCAGTTACCAACAGAACAAATAGTGCAGGTGTACACTATTACTAGTTAAATAAGTAAACAGTCCAAAATTTGCACCCCAGCTGCATCAGAAGGAATGGACCAGGTTAATGGTGCATCACAATTGTTTTATGGCCTTATCAAATGCTGCAATCACACCATTATTTCGAAATGCTGTATCAAATTCTTGAGGTGCATTTCACATAGTGAAGCTTCATTCTAATGGTATAAGATTCATAAAATCTACTCACTTGTAGATATCCTATTCAGATTTTATCTCCGCTCACTTTGAATTTACTTGCTATTAGACAGGATAACATCTGAATATAGTACTGAAGAAGGGTCAACAGGACTCAATTTTCTCCCAACAGACAATGCCAGACCTACTGGGTTTCTTCAGCAATTTCAGTTTTTATTTGTTTCAGCTCTCCATCATCCACAGTTTTATTTAAATATAACCATCTCTTTAATTTCTGATCAATGCAGAAAATTATTCAAAACTTCCTTTATTTATGTTTTGCCCTTGAACTAGGTAGAGAGAGTTAAAAGATCATTGTCAATGATTTACCTCTTCCTTGGATCTATCCATGAACATATCCTTCTCGAAAACCTCCCTCTGGGCAAACACAGAAGGATTTAGCAATGCAGAAGCAGTTGCTTCATCACCATAGTTAGTTGTATCACTGATACGACGAAAGCGAGGGGCTGCCAAATCAGTACGTATTGTAGGTACACCATAGGTTTGATAATCTGTCCAGAATAAAACATTTGATTATCACATCAAAGAAATTTTAAACAAACCCATATTTAAATAATAGATCTACACTTTCCAAACAATATCATTAAAAGGAATAGTAATTCATTTCTCCATAATATGGTTATTGGGTATAAGTTCATAACTTTCACAGACCATAGAACAGTACAGCACAGGAACAGATCCTTCGCTCACCATGTCTGTGCCAACCATGATGCCATTCTAAACTAATCCTACCTGATTGCACATGGTCTGTACCCTCTATTCTCTGCTTGATCATGAGCCTGTCTAAATGCCTCTTAAACATTGCTATTGTATTTGCTTCTACACCTCCCCTGGCAGCATGTTCCAGGCACCTTGAATCATCGAGTCAGAGATGTACTGCATGGGAACAGACCTTTCTGTCCAACTCATCCATGCTGTCCAAATATCCTAAATTAATCTAGTCCCATTTACCAGCATTTGGTCCATATTCTCTAAACCCTTCTTATTGATACGCCCATCCAGATGCTATTTAAATGTTGTAATTGTACCGACCTCTACTTCCTCTGGCAGCTCATTCCATACATGCACCACCCTTTGTGAGAAAATGTTGCTCCTTAGCTCCCTTTTAAATCTGTCCCCTCTCACTTCAACCTATGCCCCCTAGTTTTGGACTTGACTATTTACCCTATCCATGTCCCTCATTATTTTATAAACCTCTACAAGGTCACCCCTCAGCCGTACCATCATTTCAAAACTATTAAAATTTCTCCAATCTCTGCTTATAGCTAATGTACTGCAATCCAGGTAACATTCTGGTAAACCACTTTTGGACTCTCTCCAAATCTTCCATATCCTTTCTATAGTCAGGCAAGCACAATTGCACACAATATTCCATTTGTGGCCTAATGTAAGTTTTGTATAGCTGCAACATTCAGTTACGTTTTTCAGCTGTTATCAGTTATTCATGATATTGCAACTCTAGACAAGAAAAATCAAGCAAAAGCTTTAATAAAAGGAAAATATTTCCAACACTGGAAATTTAAAATGAAAACAGAAAATGCTCAAGATTTCAGCAGTAATTCTGAAGGTGCTTGACCTGTTGACCTAAAACATTTGTTCTTGACTCTCTCATAAGCACTGTTAGACAGCTGGGTATTTCCAGCATTTTCTGTTTTTAGTCAAGCAGAAACGTTATCTTCTTGTATCTATATCACGAAGCAGTTCAAACTAAAAAAAGTATTAATCATAACTAGAAATATTACATAGAATTATTTTTAAAAGAACTGAAAGGATTTGATTCTTAACTGTAGCTTCTTTTATAGCATTATTTAAAATACTTCCTACTTTCTTAATTTTTATTAGTCTTTTTGGATACATTTTCGCCTTCATCGCATCCTGCACTGAGCTTCATACCCATGACAGCATAAATCAGAAATCCACCAAGTTAGCCCCATAATATACTATCCATTCAAATTAACAGATGGGATCTATTCCCTCAGGTACATTGGAGGATAACGATGAAACGTTTTTTTAGAATTAGAATTCCTACAGTGTGGAAACAGGCCCTTCAGTTCAACAAATCCACACCGACCCTCCAAACAGTATCCACCCAGACCAATTTCCCCACATTTACCCCTGACTCATGCACCTAACCTATATATCCCTAAAAACTATGGGCAATTTAGCACAGCCAATTCATCTGACCTGCACATCTTTGGATTGTAGGAGGAAACCAGAGCACCCAGAGGAAACCCACGCAGACACAGTGAGAACGTGCAATCTCTACACAGACAGTGGCCCGAGGCTGGATTTGAACCCAAGTCCCTGGCGCTGTGAGGCAGCAGTGCTAACCATTGTGCTATTATGCCAGCACTTTTTATGGATGTGCGGAATTTGGACCCGGAAACATTCACAAACTAGATTTGAGAATTGTGGACCAATGTATTACAAGAAAGTAGATTTTTAGAAAATGGTTTTGTGAAAGAATTGAGGAACAAATTGCCAGTGGTGATGCTGGAATGGAATGCAATGGTTCTGAAAAAGAGTTGGATGGTTCCTGTTAAGGTAAGGCTGCAAATTATTAAGTCCAAAATCACTAGAAGGAAACTAATGGAAATTTTGGAAGAGTAAGCTAGTTGGATTAA
The DNA here is from genome assembly GCF_004010195.1 of Chiloscyllium plagiosum. Taxonomy (NCBI): domain Eukaryota; kingdom Metazoa; phylum Chordata; class Chondrichthyes; order Orectolobiformes; family Hemiscylliidae; genus Chiloscyllium; species Chiloscyllium plagiosum. The sequence continues at coordinate 65,452,557 of NC_057714.1, forward strand.
AAAAAAACCTGAAATTTCCAGGGGACTTCACCCCCATCTCCTGCAGTGAGACTGACAGACACCCTGTTTGCAGGTATTGTTTGCCAGTATGACATCTATCCAAGCATTGATTTGTCAGTTAGTTTCTTAAAGGATAATGGCTCAGTTAAAAGGTATTTAGATTTGATGGGGATGGTATTGTTCTGTATGCTGATAAGGTGTGGAAAGGCAGTAATGGGGTTGAAAGGGTTGTTTTTAAATTTGGATACAACAAAATCACGGTTTTATGAAAGAATGAATGAAACCGTGTTATAGTAAATAACGGGTTAGTAAAGGGTTATGAATGAATGAAGGCGAACCTGGCGTGAATGAATATAGCGAGCTGGTGAGTGAGTTAATAAAGATAGCCTATAACACAATGTCTCATAACACAATATCTCACACCAGCCTCCAAGAACCCTTATGACACATCTCTGATCTACTATAGGATACCTCCTTATTTCCATGATTCGGAGATGCCGGTGTTGGACTGGGGTGTACAAAGTTAAAAATCACACAACACCAGGTTATAGTCCAACAGGTTTAATTGGAAGCACACTAGCTTTCGGAGTGACGCTCCTTCATCAGGTGATTGTGGAGGGCTCGATTGTAACACAGAATTTATAGCAAAAATTCAGTTACATCACACTGCAAATTTTTGCTATAAATTCTGTGTTACGATCGAGCCCTCCACAATCACCTGATGAAGGAGCGTCGCTCCGAAAGCTAGTGTGCTTCCAATTAAACCTGTTGGAATATAACCTGGTGTTGTGTGATTTTTATCCTTATTTCCAGACCTCAGTGCACATTGCCAACTATCATTACAATATTGCAACAAGGATCCACTGCACTCAGGGATATGCATCCAGTTATGGACTGGACCAGGCTACATCTCCAGCCTGCATGCTTGCTGTCTTAGCACTCACTACCTGAATGCTCACAATATCCTTGCCTTGTTTTTTTCAACCTTGGTCCTCAGCCAGAGATACAATGCCCACAGCAGTGCTGTTTGGCTGTGCAGTTTAGTGTCAACACAAAGCCAGAAAGCATGTTTTGGTTGTCAGCAGTCTTCAGTCAAGTTGACCAAGATAGCCTTCCTTCAGGGGGTCCTGGCCCACGAAGTCAAAGGCAGTCTCTGATAGCAGTCCATGGTGAGTCACTGACTTGGGATGTCCAGAGTCTGGAGTCTCTCCTCATAAGGAGTGAGACACCAATTGCCGAGCAGCAAACCGTCATATCTTGACTCTTTCTGCCCTATTGTAAAGTAAGAGGGAGGTATTAAGAGAAATGAAAGTGGGTGGCACAGGTATTACTTTTGGTGCAGGTGGGGAGGTGTCCCAAGTAAGTGAGTAGGCAATGCAGTGGATATACAAAGTTGGTGATGGCGGAGAGTTGGCAATGGACAGAGTGAGTCAGGAGAAATATTGAAGGCAACAGGGACAGAGTGTGAACCTTGTTGGGAGGAGGATGCAGTGGCAGAGACAGAGTGAGTGTGAAGTTCTGGATGTAAGTGTCCTCGTTGAGCTGGAAGGTTCATTTTCAGATGTTTCGTCACCATACAATGTAACATCATCAGTGAGCCTCCGGTGAAGTACTGGTGTTGATGACCCGCTTTCTATTTTTGTGTTTAGGTTTCCTTGAGTTGGTGACATCATTTCCTGTGGTAATATCATTTCCTGTTCTTTTTCTCAGAGGGTGGTAAATGGTAACGAAGTCAATGTGTTTGTGTCCCTATATCAAAGACATCTGAGAAAAAGAACAGGAAATGACACCACCACAGGGAATGATGTCACAAACTCAAGCAAATCAAAACACATAAATAGAAAGCGGATCACTAACACTAGTGCTTCACCGGAGGCTCACTGATGATGTTAGCTGGTATGGTGACGAAACCTCTGAAAATGAACCTTCCAACTCTGTGAGCCAACATACATCCAGAACCTCAACCTAAGCTACAAATCTTCTTAAAACTCGCTGAATGTGAAGTAGCAGAGAGAAGGCAGTGGCACTTACACCAGCAGAGTGAAGAAGGTCATCCACCGTCTTCCCACACTACATGTGTTCCTCCACATGGCTAATACTGCATTTCCCTGGTAACATGCTTAAACCAGGCTGACATGGCTTGATGTTGAGATTGTTTCTGCTGATCCTAAGGGAAGAGAACAGCCTGTTTCTGAGCCTGTCTATTCACCAGGACCTCCAGGTCCTGCCCACAAAACAAGGCATCAATTTTCCTTTCACTGCCTCATCCAGGGTAAATGTCAGGAACCATGCAGGACATCTCTGGACTAATAGTTTTAGTCCAGGTGCACAACAGCCTTTTAAAGATGTGCTGCTCCCAGGAATGCCAGTCTATTCCAGGTTTTCCCAGCAGTAGTGAGCTGTTCGGACACAGCAAGTGGTAGAATCAGACTATAATCGGAGGCATGTATCACATAGATGGGTGAGGTAGGTCAGTAGTTAATGATGCAAGTTTGGTAAGATGTAGCAAGAGAACTCACTAGGCCTTGCAAAGAGAAACTCTCCATGAAACTCAATAAAATTTACATTTCGCCACAAAAAAAATTAAATTTGGCCCAGACTGGTAGCATGGAATTAATTTGGGAAGTATATACTTGCAATGTGTAACTCTGCAAATAAAGGTAAGGATTAACACTAGCTCTAGTTCTATCCTCACCAACTGACTTTCTGGATTATAACAATATTGATTAAATTGCTAAATTATAGGTGTAATATCTAATACCTAGTTAACCTTTAGCTACATGAACTAAAGCGTCTATTTCGAGGGGTTGAATTTCATATCAGGTGATGGTGCAGAATGAGTGATATTGGATTGGCTGCTCCACAGTATGTAAAGTTTAACGCAACTGAATATCAGCTACTACATATTGTGGGCTGCCAATCCAATGCTGCACATATTTACACTAATTAGATTAGATTAGATTACATTACAGTGTGGAAACAGGCCCTTCGGCCCAACAAGTCCACACCGACCCGCCGAAGCGCAACCCACCCATACCCCTAACCTAACACTACAGGCAATTTAGCATGGCCAATTCACCTGACCTGCACATCTTTGGATTGTGGGAGGAAACCGGAGCACCCGGAGGAAACCCATGCAGACACGGGGAGAATGTGCAAACTCCACACAGTCAGTCGCCTGAGGCGGGAATTGAACCCGGGTCTCTGGCGCTGTGAGGCAGCAGTGCTAACCACTGTGCCACCGTGCCGCTCAAATGTCCAAGACAAATTTCTATCCCAAAATACAGATTACACATAATACAAATTCACATGTTCAATAAGTAATCATCAAACCATGAAATCATATAGTTCATAGAAAAGCAAAATTGACCACGTTTATAAAATAAATGGAACATAGATGGAAAACAAACTTAAGTATAGCTACTTACCAGATGGTGAATAACTCCCTACAACTCCATTGATCAATGACGACGTTTTCCAATAATGTCCATTAGACCTATCTTCCTTTCTAGTTATAGTTCTGAGCGTCTTGGCAGAGCTTCCAATATCTAATGGGATAATATCTTCAGATGCGACCAGCCCACTGCCTTCTTCAGTTGGCAAGTTTCCTGATGGAAAAGTCATTTCTGTTTACTGAACAGGCATAAGATTGTTAAAACTATAATCAACCAGTTCAAAACTCTTGTACCTTTTGTAATAATCTTTTGTTCAATTTCTCCCAAAGGCATTTTATCTTTCCAATTCAGAAAATTTGCAAACTCCAAGAAGTTAATTGTTCCTTTCCCTTCAGTATCACAGTATTCAATTAATTGGTCAATCAATTTGGGGTCTAAATTTAAGTTAAACTGTATGCAGACATCTCGTAGTTCTTCGCGGTCAATTTGTCCATCACCGTTCTGGACAAAAACACAAAACAAAATAAAATATCAGTGTTCTAAAATGGTGTACCTTATTTTTTCTAACCAAAGGCAGTACAAGTTATCTGGATTATTTTGCTCAATATCTGACTACATTAATGTTAAGATGTTCATATGCACTACTCACGGGTTAAAAATGAATTACTAAAAATAACTACAAGTAACAAAACCTGCACATTTTCACTTAATATTGCAACATTATGTTCCTGACCATTCTAAAGGCTTACTGCATGTGGCAATTTAGAAATCAATACTCTAAGCCTCAAAAATTCCCTTCAAAAACAGGGATTAATTATACATTGAGTATGAGTCAGCATAGATATGGGTAGTCGTCATTTTGACATAGGGTTTGCACTGAAAATGAGTGTCTTAAATTCCCACGTATCTTTGCAATATCTTGCCATGATCACTTGCTTGATTCCTTCCATCTGATTACAAAGTAGCAGTAAGTAACATGCATTTTGGTGATGAAAAATGGAGCCTGATTGTGTATGTGAGTCATGGCTCAGAAGAGGGAACAACTTGTACACTAATCATAATTTTTCAGACCCAAGAAATAGGCCTGAAACATTGGTTCAACTTAATATCACAACTTACATGTAGAGGTATTCAAGAGTCCAAATGGTATGATTTTCCATCCATTTAGTTTAATGGGCAAGAACTCCAGGTGAGTTTGGGGATGTGGGAGTAGAGGGAAATTGCTGGGAGTTGGGTAGCATTTACAAACAGCTTTTCATCGCTGGTGAAGCTCAGAAATTGAATTTAAATGGTTACACTTCTTGGATTTTTCTGTCCTCAATTTGGGCCGAAGAAGCTATTTCTCTCACATTGGTGCCAGCCAGCTATTTAGCTATGAACCACAAAGAGAAAACAACAAAATACAGAGGCTTCATTGACCAACACGACTATATAATTCAAGTTGCAGGGTAAGGAAAGGCAAATTTATAAAGCAGGAGCTCCAACTCCAAAATTTGACAGCACAGTCAGACATCACAGGCCTGCACATAACTGGCTCATATGCAAGGACATGCATTATATATTCAAAGGAAATTGTGAACACCAGAATTCTGGCTGGTTGCCAGTCAAAGCATGTTGCCAGCCAGAATGCAAACTTCCAGCACAACAAATCACTTAGAATCAGTGGCAGATTATACTAAGAAGTAACATGGTGCAAACTCAGGCTGTCAACACACAGCAAAAGAGGAAATAAACACAGTACACAAGCTTTCACATACATGTAACGAGGGCAAAAAGTGACCATGGTATGGTCAGAAAATGGTACAATGTTATTTACCACCAACGTGTCTCAGGAGTCAAGGGGAATAAAAGCAAAGATCTCATTCAGAAAAGAGAAAGGAATTGCAATAATGCAAAAGACATTCCAGGGAATTTTTCTCCAACCCCAAAACAATCAAGCTAATCACGGGTAAGTTATGCTTCAAAATCAAATAACTACCAGCTTATGTTCCATGAGTTAGAAATCTTCTCTCTCTGGAACTTGTCAAGTTTCCTTCCAAAGTACTGAATGTTGAGGTCAGCTGGTCAAGATAACTCTGATTCCCTGCAAAGAGTTACATGTATAAGCATGTGACCTAGCTTTCTGTCTTTAGATTTTATGCACCTTTCTCTAGTTCTCACTATGTATGTCCATCGCATCCATATTGAACAATCCATCCAATTCCCTCATCATATCCCCTTTATGCCTGATTCTGTTCAAGTAGCTCTAACTCGAAGCCTGTCCTCAAAACTAATGGCTGTAAAATAATATATTGTTCTAGTTACCCGACTAAAGTAATCTTGATCATAACAGTAAACAAGAAAAATGAAAACAAAATATATTGCTTATTATAATCAGACAAAGGGAGGGGGAAAGAATGGTAATGTAGTGGGAATGTCAGTAGATTAATAAGAGACCCAAGCTTATGTTCTATGGAGATGTGATCATATCCTAGCATGACAGCTTATGGAATTTAAATTTGATTCATAATTCTGGAACATAAAGCTTGATTCAATAATGGTTCCAACAACAAAAATATTATCAATTGTCCCACCCAGATAACCAAGATGAAAAAGGAATCTGTCACCTTTACCCAGTTGGCCTATATGTGACACTAGATCCACAGTAAAGTCATTAACTCTTAACTATCTGCAATGGTCTAGCAAGTCAATCAGTTTCAAGGTCATTTAAAGTTAGACAACAAACTCTGGTCATTCCAGTAACAGCCACATGCCGTGAAAGATCAGAAAGAGAAAACGCTGCAAAAGACTGAATACTAGATGCTGGAGTTTCCTTGTCGGTGAGACCAAGACAAACAGTTGGCTCAGCTATCTGGCTGGAAGACCAGCCTCCATTTCCTCCTTCTCCCATTTTTTTCTCAGGACAGAGAAAGAAGTATGATTGCTCCTATTAAGGACCTGATATAAATCACTGTGGCTCATGAAAGAGCCTGTATCCATTAAGTGTTATTAATTTTAGGAAACATGGGTAGACTTCAGCAGCTGCCTGGTGTCTGGGGCATTATTTGGAGGAGAGAGGAATTTAAAAGTTAAGTAAAAATGATTCTTCAATTTGAATGGGTGTTTTTCTATTGTAGTTAAATTCCATTGCAGGTTTAAGGACTGCCAGCATTGGACTTCGCCATTTCCTGGCATCTCTGGGCATTGCAGCAGTAGGCAAGACTGTTTGGATTCCAAGTTGTCACCTATTTAAGACAAAGATGGAGAAACAGACTTTTTTTTCTTTCTCATAGCATTGAGAGTCTTTGGTATTCCCTTCCTCAAAAGGCAGTCTACGTAGAATCTTTAAGTATTTTGAAGGCAAAGGTAGATCACCAAGGAATAAAACATTATTGGGGATGTGCAAGAATATAGAATTGAATTAAAATCAGATCAGCCATGATGGTATTGAATGGCAGAGCAGGCTTGAAGGACAATGAAAAGAGTTTTAAGTCAAAGTAACCTCCTCTCTTCAGCTCCAATGGGAGAACATTTCTTCAGCTCCAATGGGAGGACATTTCTTCAGCTCCAATGGGAGGACATTTCTTCAGCTCCAATGGGAAGACATTTCTTCAGCTCCAATGGGAGGACATTTCTTCCCTCCTCCATGGGTGCCAGACCTAGCAGCTACCCGTGATTCAGTGACAAACTCTGGCATAAACCCCTTCCCTCTGACAAGCATCAGACACGGTGATGGCTGATCTGGGTATCTGAAACTTACTTCCATTCATGCTCTTACTATCTTTCATTGAAAGGGAAGCTGTCTCCATGGGAAAATGCAAAATATAACATGTAGCCACCAGAGATGGTTTCTAAAACAAAAGTGGATGCTTTTGTTTCCCTTCTCCATTGGGAAGGTATAGCACCTCGAAGTGATGGAAAGGGCAAATAATCCACATCTACAAGGCACAAGTCAGGAGTGTGATGGAATACTCCCCACTTGCCTGGATGGGTGCAGCTCCAACAACACTCAAGGAGCTTGACACAATCCAGGGCAACACAACCCATTTGATTGGCACCACATCTATCACCATTCAATCCCTCCACCACCAGCGCTCACTAGAAGCAGTGTGTAATATCTCCACGGTGCATTGCAGAAATTCACCAAAGATCCTTAGACAGCACTTTCCAAATGCATGATCATTTCCATCTAGAAGGAAAAGGATAACAGGTACTTGGGAACACCACCACCTGCAAGTTCCCCTCCAAGCCACTCATCACCCTGACTTGGAAACATACTGCCGTTGCTTCACAATCATTGGGACAAAATCCTGGAATTCCCTCCCTACTGGCATTGTGGATCAACCCACAGGAAGTAGATTGCAGTGATTCAAGAAGGCAGCTCACCACCATCTTCCCAAGGGAAAATAGAGATGGGCTATCAATGCTGGCCAACTAGTGATGCCCAATTCCCACAAATGAATTTTTAAAATTAATCAAGCTGGCAGGCATCAATGTGATACTCATGCCTACCTCACTACCTTAACAATCAAATTCTGGGCAGGAAGGTCCATGGTCAACATTGCCAACTTGGCACCAACTAAGGCCTTTCTCTGGTCAATCACTGAAAAGCCTCAATCTGCCACCAATCTGATCAACTTTGTTCCCAATAGGTGAAAAAAGTTGCAGCCTTCCTGAAATGTAAAACAAGGCAGTTTGCTGAATGGGGTGGGTCCAGATCTTGAGTTATCCCAGTCTGGGGGCAATAAGCATCATAGATGAGGTCTTGAAAGGTGGCTGCTGGAAACCTCACCAATCCCTTGGCCTCCCTCTCTCCCTGCCACCTCTCATGTGGTTCCCCATCCTTAAAAACATCATACCCTCCCTCTGAGTCCTGACTTTAGTTCTGTATGCTGTTGAGCTAGTAGCCTGGGCCTTCCACATGGCACTGCTGTTCACAGAGCCTGCTGGCCTGTGGTTGGCTGGCAGCTTCAAGCGGGGCAGGTTATCACTATCTGCGAACCTGATTGGCCAAGATGTCTGCCAGGACATGACTTAAGTATCTGACTGGCACTTAGTCTAATGGGTTCTCTTGCCACTAGGCAATGGGGATATCATACTTTTAAAGATGCTGTCCCTATATTTAGATAAAAGAAATGTAAAATCTCAGCCATAGCGTCAGAATAACAATAGTACTAAATAATTTACCTTGTCGTAATGTCGAAAAGCTTCAAGAAGTGATTTGAAATTGTGGTAGTTAGCTTTCATCAAATGCTGGCGGAGTGTATTGAAGATACCTTGATCCCTATCATTCCCTCGGAGGAAGGTGGCAGGATTTCTGTAGTAAATAAGGTCCCCAACACCTAAAAAATAATGCCTTCATTGAGATGAGGCCAAGGTTAAAAGAATTTTGAATACCCACAAAATTGACAAGAATAAATTTCTGTGAATGTGTGGCATTCAGAATTCATTGATACATCAAGATGAAATTCACATGATTCTGTCTTTGTTTTGCAGCTCGCATTAATCAAATATATAACTATGTGCTTCCGACTATTCCTATCTGATCTTAGTCTCTGCATCCATGTAACACTTTTGTCCCACACCATGTCTCTTGGTCGAAAATGCAATCCACTTTTCATTTTCTAATACCTTAGCATATTAATTGTCTTTCCTTTCCATCATAGAATCCCTATAGTGTGGAAGGAGACCAATTGGCCCATTGAGTCCACACTGATTCTCTGAAGAACATCCCACCCTAACCCCATATCCTGCATTTACCCCACACATCCCTGGACACTATGGGCAATTTAGCATATCCAATCCACCCAACCTGCACAGCTTTGGACTATAGGAGGAAACTGGAGTACCCAGAGGAATCCCATGCAGACATGAGGAGAACATGCAAACTCTACACTGACAGTCACCCAAGTCTGGAATCAAACTCGGGTCCCCGGCGTTGTAGAGCAGCAGTGCAAACCGTTGGGCCACCATGTCACCTACATACAGACACAGAGTCATAGAGCTTTACAACACAGAAACAGACCGTTACTCCAACTCGTCCATGACGACCAGATATCCTAGGTTATTCTAGTCCCATTTGCCAGCATTTGGCCCATATCCCTCCAGATACCTTTTAAATGTTGCAATTATACCAGCCTCCAACAATCCCTCTGACAGCTCATTCCATACCCACACCACACTCTGCATGAAAAGCTTTCCCCTACTAAATCTTTCCCCTCTCTCTTCAACCTATTTCTCAACTCCACCACCCCAGGGAAAAGACCTTGGCTATTCACCCTATCCATGTCCCTCATGATTTTATAAACCTCTATAAGGTCACCCCTCAGCCTGTCACTCCACAAAAAGTGCCCCACCTATTCAGCCTCTCACTATAGCTTAAACACTCCAACCCTGGCAACACCTTTGTAAATCTTTTCTGAAACCTTTCAGGTTTCACAACATCGTTCCTATAGCAGGAAGAACAGAATTCCACGCAGTATTCCAAAAGTGGCCTAACCGAAGTCCTGTATAGTCGCAACATGACTCCTACACTCAATGTACTGGCCAATAAAGGCAAGTATACCAAATGCCTTCTTCACTATCCTGCCTCCCTAGGAGTCCACTTTCAAGGAACTATGAGCCAGCATTCCAAAGTCATTTTGTTCAGCAACACTCCCCAGGACCTTACCATTAAGTATTTAAGTCCTGCCCTGATTTGCCTTTCCAAAATGTAGCACCTCCCACTTTTATAAATTAAACTCCATCTGCCATTCCTCAGTCCATCTGATCAAATTCCTGTATTCTGAGGTAACCTTCTTCGTTGTCTACTCCACCTCTAATGTTGGTGTCATCTGGAAACTTACTAATCATACCTTCTGCGTTCACATCTAAATCATTTATATAAATGACGAAAAGCAGTTACAATAATTATAACTCTAAATGATGCCCAGGAATAAATGATAGTCTACCAAAGCAATTAAGAACAATGCTTTCAACTCATTTGAGTTGATAGTCTTAACGTACAGTTGACATAAACTGCTTTAATACAGACCAGAATAGAATCCCTACACTGTGAAACAGGCCATTCGGCCCAATGAGTCCACAATGACCCGCCAAAGCATCCCACCCAGACCCATCCCCCTACCCTATAACCCTGCATTTCTCAGGGCCAGCGCACCTAACGTACACATCCCTGAACACTATGGGTACTTTAGCATGACCATTCCACCTAATTTGCAGACCTTTGGACTGTGGGAGGAAACTGGAGCATCCAGCAGAAACCCATGCAGACACAGGGTGAACATGCAAACTCCACACAGACAGTCCCTTAAGGGTGGAAGCAAACTTGGGCCCTTGGCACTGTAAGGTAACAGTGCTAGCCACTGAGCCACGGTGCGAACCCAGATTTTACGTTTCAGGCAGATACTTATTTTCTGAGGTCCAAACCTACCAAAGACTTGAATGATGCTTCTATTTTGAAGAAGATGTTTCTGGTCAGCAAGTACGTCCAAGAGATGGAGCTGCACACCCAAATGTCAGTGCCAAAGGCAGGCAGCAGCCAGCTGACATTCAATGTCACTGAATCCCCACATCCTGGGAGTTAGCATTGACCAGAAATATAACTAGACTAGCCACATAAATACTATGGCCACAAGAGTAGATCAAAAGCTAGGAATACCAGAGCAAATAACTCACCTCTTGAATCCGCAAAGACTGTCCACCATCCATAATACTATCGAAAATAGGAACAGGAGTAGCCCATTCAGTCCCTTCCCATAACCCTTGTTTCCCCTCTGAATCAAGAATCTATCTATCTATCTCAGCCTTAAATACACTCAAGGAGTGTGGCGCACAGCTCTCTGTGGCAAGAAGTTCTAAAGACTCAATCGTCAGACAGAAGAAATTCCTCCTCTTCACAATCTTAAATTGGCACTCCTTAATTCTGGGACTATGTTCTCTGGTCCTAAACCCTCCGCTGAGGGGAGCCATCCTCTCAGCATTTATCCTGTCAAGCTCCTTAAGAATCAGTGAATCACTGCAGTGCAGAACGAGACCCATCAAGTCTCCACTGACCCTCAAAAGAGCATATTGCCCAGACCCAGCCCTTGACCCTTCCCCACAATGCTACATTTCCCATGGCTAGCTGCACATTCCTGGACACTACAGGGCAAGTAAGCACGGCCAATCCACCCAACCTACATACCTTTGGACTGTGGGAGGAAGCCAGAGCACCTGGCAGAAACCCACATAGACACAGGAAGAATGTGCAAACTCCACAGACTATCACCCAAGGTGGAATCAAACCTTGGTGCTACAAGGCAGCAGTGCCAACCACTGTGCCACCACTCCATCCCTAAAGTGATCTCAAGCTCCCCAATGTTGGAGCCGACGGAGTGAGGAACATCATTTCAGCTTGATGTTACCAGAATCTGGAATTCTTTTCCTAAAAACCACTTTTGATACTAAGTAATTGTAAAATTCAAATCTGGAATTGATAGATTTTTGTGAGGCACTGCTATAAAGGCTTATGAAACCAAAGGGCGTAGATGGAATTACAATACAGATCAGCCATTATCTGACTGGATGAAAGAACAGACTGATTGGCCTTCTCCTGTTCCTATGTTCTTCCTTGTTTCTTCACCTTCAAGTTTTTAAAACCCAAGTGTAATATCAAGAAAAAACTGTTCAGGATTTACCAGGATTTCCTTCTGTTACTCTTTTCAACCTTGTTAAAAAGTTGTATTTTCGGCTTTGGCCCTTTAAATGGTTTCTAGTATATTAAAATAAAAACGTCACTAATCCTGCCAAGCATAACTCACCAATCTAAATAATATATTCAGTACAACATATAACCACCCTAATAGTTTCAGTATTGTATATACCAACATTATTAAACCTTTAATGCCACACATTCACTTCAGTGTCAACTGTGATAACAACATCACATGTCATTAAAAACCAGTAAATCTGGCTTGAGCTGCAAAAATAATTTCTGTCTCTCCTATACTTCATATTGTTTATTTATGTTCCATATATAAAGAATATATCAATTCTGTTATTGGCAACCAGAAATATAAAATTAATGATTATTCTACTGGAAATTTCTATTTACGTTTGAATCCTTACCGTACTTATCAGGATGTAGTAAAACACCAAATGTGTGATCAGGAGGAATTTTCCGAGTATCTGCATTTCTGAAAGAACCAAGAGAAAAGAGACATTAAAATCCAGGCAACTTTTAATAACAAAATGAATTTTGAAAAATGAACCATAAAAGAATCACAAAATTGACTCCATGGTCTCATCACTGATCCACTTAAGTGCCCAAATCGGCAAGTAGGAAATGTGGGCACATTGGCAAACAAAAACGCACCACAGACAAGATATATCATTTAATCATCCCTTAGCGAAATGCACTGGGGGGTTTTGCTGTCTGAAGGGTCCGATGCCTGCATGAGATCTCTAGTGCATGACTGGCTTGCCATGAGGCACTAAATTCCATCAATGACTGCACTCAGGGAAACTAAATTTGCAGAATGCATTTCACAAAGTCCAAGCCAAAAAAAAAGTACTGCTGTTCCTCTTGACTCTCACTTGGAATCCTGAACACGAGCTCATCAAACTCAAAATTCACAAAGCCAAATTCCACAGCTCTGGCCTGGATCTGTTCCCTCACCAATTCCCTCTACTGCAAAACCCGTGATCTTGACCTTTCTACTCAGTTCTGAAACCAAACCTCTCTTGAATCTACGTGGGCAGAGTTATCACCACATTGCTTGCAGTGCAATGAATGCACAGGGAAATGTATTGGTGGGAGAACAAGTTATCAATATGCAAAGACACCTGCAATCTATTGCCTCATTTGTATGAAATAACTTGAGCTGCATTCATCAGTATAAAGGTCCTATGTCAAAAGGGCCAAGCAGAGACACTCCATTGCCCCAATTGAAATCTTCCATGTCCCACTGGATGGAAGTGTACGCCAAACCATAATTGGAGAATGGTGCAAATGCTGTTGCTCTCATTATTAAGGATCTTTTCTTTCTCTTATACTTCTCACGCAGGTTTATTGGCATTATAACCAATGAATCCAGCCAGAGCCAGGGCTGACATTATACAGTTGCAGTGCAATGAAGATACAGAGAAACTAGGACCAAGAGACGTTCCGCCATCTCCAATGCCAGCCTATCTTTCCTTAGATAAGGGGACTAAAACTCTTTATAATTTTCCAGCTATGGGTCAACAAATGTCTTGAATAGTTTCGGATTTTTTATACTCAATTCTCTTTGAAATAAAGGTAACATTCCACTTGCCTTCCCTATTCCCTGCTGGACTTGGATGCTAATTTTTTTTTGTGATGAATGCTCATGGAGTCTTAAATCCCTTTTTGCTGTTCCTTTCTCCATTCAAATAATATTCAACATCTTCATCCTACCAAAGTGCACAGCCTCACAGTTTCCCACATTACATTCTGTCTGCCAGGTTACTGTCCACATGTCCATCTATTGCCCATGAGTCCATCAGACTCAAAGTCATTTCCTCCAGATGTGTGAGGTGCAGTGTAACAGCGAGCTGACAATGTTCTGGGACACTGTCACACTACAATGCCAGCTGTTGGAGCATGAACAGCAACATGAAGGAGTGGATAGTTATGGATAGTCATTCTATCGCAATGGTCTCAAGGTGTTCAGCTGCACTAAACCTTTTGCAACTGGCTGGTTCCAAAGAGCCTCTGGTGACCAATGTGGGGTTCCACAACTCTCAACCCATGTATTAAGGCTATTTACTGATGTAATTTGTGCCAGATCATACCACTTCATCTTATTTGTCTGTGACAAGTTCAATGTTGCATCAACTTAGCTGGTGTTATGGACTGTGTACACTTTGCATTGAAAGTGCTGTACGATTATATACACAGAACATCAGACACAGAACTGTACAGCACTGGAACAAGCCCTCCAGCCAATGGTGTTGTGCCAAACATGATGCCAAATTAAACTAATCCCTTCTGCTTGCCCTTGGTTCACATTCCCCCATTCCTTGCATATTCATGTTCTTATTTAAAATTCTCCTAAACACCCTTATCATATCTGCTTCTACCATCACCGGTCCTGACAGCACATTCCACAATCACACCACTCTGTGTAGAGAATTTGCCCCTTACGTCTCCTTGGAACTTGTTCCCTCTCACCTTTGACATTTCAGCTCTGGAAAATATTCATACCATCAGCCCTATCTATCCATCTCATAATTTTATAGACTTCTATCAAGTCTCCCCTCAGGATATAGCTGACTCTGTCACACAATTTCCCGACTGAGACGAGTGCAGATACAAAGCTGTGTTATGGACCACACCAAATCCCCTCAAACCATGTCAAGGAGATAGCCTAGATCCCAACATTTTCTTACTATAAAGGCAAAAAGTGCCAGGTGTTGTGTTCCAGATGCAATACATTGGTCAAACTACCAGGCTTTAAGCAAGATATGTTTTATTCATACACCATGGTTAGAATAGAGACAAAATGAAAAGAATTGGGTTTAAACACTTTATAAAATAATAATCTACTCATTAACTGTTCCAATATGGAAGCATCTCTAAGCACACCCTGGGCAGAGGCAAATTCAGTAAAATAGATAGTCCCATATGCAATTCTGGTAGTAGGAAGAGAACTCAGGCTTTTTAGCTGCAGCAAAAAGAGAGACAGATGTAGCAACTTTCACAACCCCAACAGTTACTGAAAGCAAAACTAGAAATCTTGGTTCTCTGTGGGAGCTTGACTCCACCCATTCAGGCTGCTTCAATTGTACCAACACTTTAAAAAAAACCTCCAAGGCGTCACATGCTCTTTACTTCATTGGCTTTGAACAAACTGGTCGGTGCTTTTGTCTCAACCTTTCTTCAAAAAAACACAGAACAAAATACACCTCTTAAAGCCACAGTATTGTCATATCTGCCCATTCCTCAATCCGGGCCAAGGTGGAGCAGATCTGACAATAGGTTCACTGAAGGTAAGGCTGCAATGCCTAGATCATTCTGAGAGGGCCTTGCCGTACAGTCCAGTCAGGGCATGCTGTGTAACCCTAGCATGCTGTGCTCTGCACAACTGCAGCAGGTAATGATGGGATGTGATCAATGTTGACGAGCTGGGAAAATGGCAGCAATCGTCTGAGAAGGAAAATGGCATTGAGCACAAGCAAATCACCTCCTGCATGATACAGTGCTGCAGTGTCAGGCATAACAAGCCAAGCAGGACTTAATTGATACTTGAGCAGATACGAGTTGGGTTCAGCAATCACTTATTGACCGTAAATGAGGTATTGCTTAAAAGGGAAGGCAGTTCAGTGCATTCTGTTTGTTTGTTTACTCTTTGCTTTGGCTGATGCTGCATAAAAGTGAATGAAAAATGAGAAGTTGTGAGGCTCTGCTAGGCATTGGGAAGAATTAATTCTACAGTACAGAAGGAGGCCATTCAGCCCATCATTTCTGTACCAGTTACCCAGCTAGTCTCAATCATCAGTCCTATTTTAGTAACCCTCTAAATTATTCAATTTCAAATGTCCAGCCAGCTCTCTTCTGAAACTTCCTATGGAATCTGTCTCCACCCACTCTTAGACAGCACTTTCAAAATTCAGACAACTCTCTGGGGAAAGAAGTTTCTCCTCATTTCACTCTTAGCTCTCTTGCTGACAGTTTAGTTCTGCAATATCTTTAAGAATGTGTACTTGTATTTGCAATGAAGCGTCAGCTTCACCATATATATCCTGAGAAGGGTTCGGTTTTAGTTTGCCTCCTGGTATGTACATAATGAAGTGCAACTCCTGACTGACAGGTGCTTGCCCACATGCACAGCAGGGCTTTACAGATGATGGTGGGGACAGGAATCACAGGATAGGAGAGAGTATTTCTGCCTGTGATGAGAGGGAAGATGGGACAAATTGGCATCATAGAGATATGGTAAAAGGCTATTATGAAGAATTTCAGAAAATAGCATGAGTCATGTCACTTGAACCCACAGAGAGAAACCTTCCATGAACACCACCAAAATTAACACAAGCCAATTTCTGGTCAAATCCAACCCTCTGTTTTCTACCACAGGCAGTTTTCCATACTGCTACTCTCCCTCTTCGACCACACACTTCCACTTTGCTAAAAAGGCTTTCAGTCTGGCACGGCAGTCTCTCTGCCTGGCATGGTGGTCTCTCAGTGGCCCAGTGTGGCAGTCTTTTGGCCTAGCATGGTGGTCTTTCAGCCTAGTGTGGCCTCAGCATGTACTTCCAGACACGAGGTGATTCCTTGAAGTGTGGTCTCACTGTGACTAGGCACTTAAGAAAGAAGTAGGGAATTCTGAAGGACTGGATGAAAAGTCCTGATCATTCAGGATCCCATGGTCATTTAGAATAGAACAAATCACTGCAAGGAACTGAACAACCAAGAACACGACAGGCAACTACCAGCCGATCCGACCAAAGAACACAATCATGAACTAAAATCATTGATGAGGACTTTTGATCCAGTCCTTCTGAGTTCCCTACTTGTCCTCATTCCACGTACTTCTCAGGTACACGACTTCTATTGCTTCCCGAAGATACACAAAGCCAATATACCAGGATGTCCCATTGTATCAGGCAATGGGACCCTGTGTGAGAACTTCTCTGGCAATGTCAAAGGCATACAGTCACAGAGTCATAGAGATGTACAGCATGGAAACAGACCCTTCGGGTCCAACTCGTCCATGCCGACCAGATATCCCAATCCGATCTAGTCCCACATGCCAGCATCAAGCCCATGTCCCTCCAAACCCTTCCTATTCGTGTACCCATCCAAATGCCTTTTAAATGTTGCAATTGTACTGGCCACCACCACTTCCTCTAGCGACTCATTCCATACACGTACCACCCTCTGTGTGAAAAAGTTGCCCAAGTTAAGTCTTCTCCCTCTCACCCTAAATCTATGCCGTCTAGTTCTGGACTCACCTATCCCAGGGAATATACCTTGTCTATTTGTCCTATCCATGCCCCTCATGATTTTATAAACCTCTAGAAGGTCACCCCTCAGCCTCCAACACTACAGGGAAAACAGCCCTAGCCTATTCAACCTCTCGCTATAGCTCAAATCCTCTAACCCTGGCAACATCCTTGTAAATCTTTTTTGAACCCGTTCAAGTTTCACAACATCCTTCCGATAGGAAGGAGACCAGAATTGCTCGCAATATTCTGAAGGTTGGATAACCAATGTCCTGTACAGCTGCAACATGACCCCCCAACTCCTGTATTCAATACTCTGACCAATAAAGGAAAGCATACCAAATGCCTTCTTCTCTATCCTATCTACCTGTGAGTCTACTTTCAAGGAGATGTGAATCTGCACTCCAAGGTCTCTTGGTTCAGCAACATTCCCTGGGACCTTACCATTAAGTATATAAGTCCTGCTAAGATTTGCTTTCCCAAAATGCAGCACCTCACATTTATCTAAATTAAACTCCATCTGCCACACCTCAGGCCATTGGCCCATCTTATCAAGATCCCATTGTAATCTGAGGTAACCTTCTTTGCTGTCCACTACACCTCCAATTATGGGGTATCTTGAAACTTACTAACTCTACCTCTTAAGCTCGCATCCAAATCATTTATATAAATGATAAAAGTAATGGACCCAGCACCGATCCTCGTGGCACTCCACTGGTCAGAGGCCTCCAGTCCAAAAAACAACCTTCCACCACCACCCTCTGTCTTCTACCTTTGTGCCAGTTCTCTATCCAAATGGCTAGTTCTCCCTGTATTCCATGGGATCTAACCTTGCTAATCAGTCTCCCATGGGGAACCTTGTCAAACGGCTTACTGAAGTTGTTGTGGTTCTGTTCGCCGAGCTGGGAATTTGTGTTGCAATGCCGGAGGAAACATCACAGAAGCACTTCACAGGAGGCTCCCAAGCACTGAGGATGTCACCTCGACAGGGGACAAAATGTCTGCAACACAAATTCCCAGCTCGGCGAACAGAACCACAACAACAAGCACCCGAGCTACAAATTTTCTCACAAACTTTGGGCTTACTGAAGTCAATATAGATCACATTTACCACTCTGCCCTCATCAAACCTCTTTGTTACTTCTATCCAAAAACTCAATCAAGTTGGTGAGACATGATTTCCCATGCACAAAGCCATGTTGATGATCCCTCATTAATCCTTGCATTTCCAAATACATGTACATCCTGTCCCTCAGGATTCCTTCCAACAACTTGCCTCACCACCAACATCAGACTCACCGATGTATAGTTCCCTGGTTTGTCCTTACCACTTTTGTTGAATAATGGCACCACGTTAGCCAACCTCCAGTCTTCCGGTACCTCATCTTGAAACCTAATGTACAGGGGACCCCCAGCTTCTGTCATGACACTACAGATTTCTTATAGTAACTCAGCACCCATGGACCATTCAAACTGGGAACTTCCCTCATCACAATGGACACATCAGCATTCTACACCAGCATCCCCCACAATGACTGCAGCTGGATAACAGCCTCAGTACTCAATACCAACAACTGCCAATCTCTGAGCACTGTGCTATAACTCATTCACTTTATCCTCGATCACAACATTTTCACCTTTGACAACCAGTTCTTCATCCAGACGGAACGGCCTTGGGGACCAAATTTACAACCCAATATGCCAACATTTTCATGCACAAGTTCAAACAAGAATTCTTTTCTGCACAGGACCTCCAACCAACACTATACACCAGATATATTGATGACATTTTCTTCCTCGGGACCCTTGGCGAAGTGTAACTGAAACAATTACACAGTGATCTCACCGTCGGACTTCATATGGACTACTCTTTAGTATCTGTCTCACTTGGACTCATGCATCTCCATCAGGGATGGGCACCTCAGCACCTCACACTGTACCGCAAACCCACGGATAACCTCACAATGCTACACTTCTCTCGCTTCTCCCTGAAACATACTAAAACAGCCATCCCCTACGGATAAGCCCTCCATATACACAGAATCTGTTTGGATGAGGAGGAATGTGACGGACACTTGACATTGCTCAAGGATGCCCTCATAAGAACAGGGTATGATGCTCAACTCAGCGATCACCAGTTCCAACGTGCCACAGCAAGTAACCATAATGACCTCCTCAGGAGATAGACACAGGCTGCAACAGTTAGGGTACCTTGGTTGTGCAGTACTTCCCGGGAGCCGAACAACTACACCATGGTCTTCACGGCCTTCAATACAGTATTGATGAGGATGAGCACCTCGCCAAGACATTCCCTACACTTCCCACTTTTAAACAACGACCAAACATTAAACAGATCATTTGCGCAGCCTTCAGGACAACACCACCATACAACCCTGTTATGGCAGCCGCTGCAAGATGTGTCTAAGTATTGGCACAGGTACCACCATTACACATAGGGGCACCTCCCACCATGTACGCGGTGAGTACTCGTGTGACTCGGCCAATATGGTCTATCTCAAACGCTGCAGGCAAGGATGCCGTGAGGCATGGTACATTGGACAGACTGAGTAGATGCTACAACAACAGATGAATGGACACTGCAAAACAATCAACAGGCAGGACTGTTCCCTTCCAGTTGGGGAACACTTCAACAGTCCAGGATGTTCAGCCTTGGACCTTTGGGTACATTTATACAAAACTACCTTCAGTATCTGAGGAGTTGTGAATGTTGCTGAACGTTGTGCATTCATCAGGGAACATCGCACTTCTGACCTTGTGATGGAGGGATGGTCATTGATGAAGCAACTGAAAATGATTGGGCCTAGGACACTATGCAGACAGACTCCTGCAGGGATGTGCTGTGTTTCAGAAGACAAACCTCAAACAACCACAACCAACTTCCTTTCTGTTAGGAATGACTCCAACCAGCAGAAAGTATTCCCAATTCCCAGTCACTCCAGTTTTGCTGAGGTTTCTGTATGTTACACTTGGTTAAATGCTGCCTATGTATTAAAGGTAATTTACCCTTATTTCCCCTCTTTAATTCCACCCTTGTCCATGTTTAGACTAAGGCACTACTGAAGTCAGAAGTTTAGTGGTTCTAATGGAACCTAAACTGAATGCTAGTGAGTAGCTTGTTCCTTTGCACATCCCACTTGATCACGCTATTAATGACAATGATAATTGCGAGTTGAGATAATTGAGACAAAGAAGGCAATAATTAGCTGGGTTATATTTGTCCTGCTTTTTGTATATAAGACATGGTTGGGTACTTTCCATGGAGTTGAATAGATGCGAGTGTTGTAACTATGCTGAAACAGCTTGGCTGGGCATGTACAATTGCTGGAATACTGTCAGAATCCATACTTTTGCAGTATCCAGCGCTTTCAATCACTTCTTGATATCAACTGGAGTGTACTGAATTGGCTAAGGGCTGATATCTGCAATGAAGAGGATTTCGAGAACATGCCAAAAGCCTTGTCCTTTGGACTGATGTGCTGCATTTTCTGACATTCAGCTTAACAGTACTGCCTGTGGCTCTTTCATCGTCATCACCATTCTGACGTGGAAATATATCACCTGTCCTTCTGTTTCACTAGGTCAAAGTCCTGCAAATCCCAATCTCATGGCAGTGACGGTGCACCCATAGCTAGTGAATTGCTGCAGTTCAAGAAGATTGCTCATCAGCAAAGTGGGATGGGCAATACATCCTGGCCCAGCAATGCCCTCATCCTGTGACAGAGTTTCAGAAATGACGCTTAGAGGGTGGTTATGAAACTAGTTAGAAACAGTAGCTCAGTGGTTATCACTGCTATGTCACAGTACCAGGGACCTGGGTTCAATTCCAACTTTGGGCGACTGTCTGTGTGGAGTTTGTACATTCTCCCTGTGTCTGCATGAGTTTCCACTGGGTGCTCCAGTTTCCTCCCACAGTTCAAAGATGTGCAGGTCAGGTGAATTGGCCATACTAAACTGCCCACAGTGTTAGGTGCATTAGTCAGGGGTACATATGGGGAATGGGTGTGGGTGGGTTACTCTTCGGAGGGTCATTATGGACTTGTTGGGCCCAAGGGCCTGTTTCCATACTGTAGGTAGTCTCATCTAGTTAGAAACTAGTTTCTATTTTTTTGAAGATGGTACATACCAGAATAGATTCCACATTATCATGGAGATGATAGTGTCAAAGCAATATTAGAATTGTTTTGTTAAGGAAGCGGCAGGACTTTAGCACTATATGTAGAAGGTCCTCAACTTTGTTGAGATAAGCCATATTTTATGCCTATTGGACTCAGTCTCTTGAACACAATTATTCATGATCGTAGTTACCTTGGGAGCAGGGAAAATTAGGAAAATTCGACTTTGGGTCAAAACATTTATAAACTTTTTTTTAACCAATATTCTCGACTCCACCACAATAAGGAATGAAGATGTTCAAGGAAACTACTATTATTTGCCGAGTTTGTTCATTATCATTCACAACTGAAAATAATAAGACTATAGAAATGTGTCTAATTTATTTGCTATGTAAGTACTTAGCACTGTCTATAGCCTGCTACCTTTGGTGTTGAACATGTGGATAGCCTCTTTTATTGTATCTGTTGCTCCCGATGCGGTCTTCTCTACATTGGGGAGACTGGGCGCCTCCTAGCAGAGCACTTTAGGGAACATCTCCGGAACACCCGCACCAATCAACCACACCGCCCCGTGGCCCAACATTTCAACTCCCCCTCCCACTCTGCCGAGGGCATGGAGGTCCTGGGCCTCCTTCACCGCCGCTCCCTCACCACCAGACGCCTGGAGGAAGAACGTCTCATCTTCCGCCTCGGAACATTTCAACCCCAGGGCATCAATATGGACTTCAACAGTTTCTTCATTTCCCCTTCCCCCACCTCACCCTAGTTCCAAACTTCCAGCTCAGCACTGTCCCCAAGAATTGTCCGGATTTGTCCTACTTGCCTATCTCCTTTTTCACCTATCCACTCCACCCTCTCCTCCCTGACCTATCACCTTCATCCCTCCCCCACTCACCTATTGTTCTCTATGCTACTTTCTCCCCACCCCCCCCCTCCTCTAGCTTATCTCTCCACGCTTCAGGCTCACTGCCTTTATTCCTGATGAAGGACTTTTGCTCGAAACGTCGATTTCGCTGCTCTTTGGATGCTGCCTGAACTGATGTGCTCTTCCAGCACCATTAATCCAGAATCTGGTTTCCAGTATCTGCAGTCATTGTTTTTACCTAGTCTTCTACTGATGCACTAAGTTCATGTCTTGTTTTTGAAATGTCATCATATACTGAATTGTGAGGATACATAATTTAGCCGCCACTGATAAGCCAGAATACCTTACAGATCTTTGCCTTTAAGCAATATCTGTCTTTAATCTAAAAAGACAGCATTTGCGCTATAGTACATTTTGAATAGTGCCCTCATAATAGAAATAAAATGACTTTGGTCCACTATTGTGATTATGGAGAAAACTGTCTCCACCAGATAAACCTTTGAGGACACGATCAAACATGTTAACAAACATGTAACTCATGTTAATTCTCTCACTAGCCAACAGCTGTAGTCTAGTAGCTATGTCCTACAAATTCAGCTGTCTTAGCCAATGATGGTGCAACACAGCCATTCTTAGTGACAGACAATGAAGCTTGTCACACAGAATATGCTTTGTGTTTTGTTTTTCGTGGAGATTCCTCAAAGTAATTTTCAACATGTGGATATAGAAAAATATAAGCAATAAGAGAGGGAGAAGATCAAAGGGACCAGTCCTGCTCAACTATGATCAACTATTTGTCAAATTTTCTTTTTCTCTCTTTTTCTTATCTTTGGAAGTGCTATCACATGCAACTGATGGCTTTTCTCACAACCAAATCACCCTGTGGAAATTCTCACCTATTAACCACCAGTATTAAATCACCCGTGTTTCCAATTGCTTAACTTACATGCAGAGCTCACTAAAGGCAACGCAATAACACCAAATGTGAGGAAGAGGCAGGGAAACAGGGAGGAGTTGGAAGTGGAATATTCTTATTGTTGAACTCTGTAGTGATTGTTACAACCAGGTGGCTTGTCAGGTCATTTCCAAGGGGATTGGGAGACGACTGCATTATGTGAACTGGAGACACTAGATAGAAGTTAGAAATGGCAGGCATGTTTCTTAAGGGACATTTTAACCCAGTCAAGCTTCTATTACAATTGTTCTTCATCATGGTCATTTCTCAAGTATTAGTCCAAAAATGTCACTTGAAATAGCCTGTCTAAAGTTGAAAAGACTAACATAGTGCTTGATGCAGTGCCCATCTATCACCAACAGATAAAAAATGTAGCTACAAGACAAAGTAACCTAGAGAAAAGGGACAAAACCAAGCTTTTCTTGAATAAATGGGTTAAAGGTTAAAGATCTCCCTCATATATATTTCTCATAGTCAGATTTCCTCTTATTATTTCTGACAGAAAAGACAAAAAAAATCTGCCGTTACTATTTCTGCTGAAATTCCACCAGATTGATTGACTTTATTGGCGAGTATTTTCCCTAAATAATTGTAAACTACCTGAAGGCTAATATATGAACTACGTTGAAGTCATTCTTCCAAAATTCAAGTTTGACTTACGGATCAAGGACTTTTCCAATTTGATGTTGTGTTTTTTCTCTGAAGTCATCAACCTTTTTTGATATGATCTTTGCAGAATTTCGTCTTTATTATAAAGAAGCAACAGTATTAGTGAACATTTTAGCCAGATATTTCTTATTTAAACAAAGTATAAGAAAGAGGTATCACAGGTTATTAAGCTCAGAACTTATAAACATTTAAAAATTATAGGCAGGAGAAGATTAGCTAATCTAACAAGCCCTACTCCACATTCAGCAAAGTAACAGATCGTCAATATGAATACTTAATTGTGACTACTGCCCAACATGTCAGCCACTTTTGTAGGCACTACCGGTTCCAATACCCATGTGACATTATTTTCTTACATTTAAACTGTCTGATGAGATTTTCATGATAAACTGTTTATTAATGTGGCTGCTGATCGATTTAGTGTTTCCTTGAAAGCATGATCAATAGCAAATTGACAGGCTCGTCTAAGGTCAAAGGTTATGTTCAGTGTGTGAACTTTCTGATTCGCCTTTTTGATGCATAAATGAAGACAATATAGCCATATGAAGTATGTCGTTTACCGCCCTGAGGTCTAAGGAGATGGGATTTCTGTCTGAGGTCAATGGAGATGCATCAGACAAGTACTCAAACAAAAATTCTAAACAACAATTGAATCCTTTATTAAACTTAGAAGTAGAATCCATAGATGCAAGTGTCTAGTTTTGAAGTTACCATGGTATGAGAAATCAACTAGGAGAAAGTGAGGACTGCAGATGCTGGAGATCAGAGCTTAAAAATGTGCTGCTGGAAAAGAGCAGCAGGTCAGGCAGCATCAAAGGAGAGGGGCTTATGCCCGAAACGTCGATTCTCCTTCTCCTTTGATGCTGCCTGACCTGCTGCGCTTTTCCAGCAACACATTTTTAAGCTATAGTGTGAGAAATCCATAGCTGGAAAAGTGTAGTTATGAAGCAGTCTGATTTCATGGCCTTTCTTTGAACAGAAAAGATACAAGATGTTGCTACAGTTAGTCTTTAGAATAGATACTCACTGTTGTACATCAGTTAACCATTGTAATGATTTTGCCGTTAATCTTCCATCATTAAAGTAAGGAGTCTCTATTCCAAATGCACTATATTTGCTGTGTCTTGACCAATCATAATTTCTATCCCTTTGCTCCCCTATGAAAATAGTTGACAAAAACAATATAAATTTTGACCACTATTACATGTCTCATTTTAAATTCTTGCACCACCACTAAACAACTGCTGACATTCTGAAGCAACGTCTCAATTACAGTTGTACAGTTTGCTCCAGACTGAGAATTTAGAATTAAAGAATTCAGGAAATACCTTAGTCGAATAAAGGAAATAGGTATATTATGTTATTTTAAGCTATTATTTGCAAATGTACAACAGGTTAAAACTGCTTTTGACATATATGGCTCAACTTATGTTTGTGTGCTTATCATTGATGATTCTTGTTTTATATCTTGAATGTAGTTTATCTGTCACACTACATGAACTAAACTGGCTACAATGTAAAAGGGATAAGTTAAGGTACATTGAGGAAAAGTTTTTTTTTCCCCACACAGTCTTTCTTTAAATCTCCAGGAGGAAACAGGTAGCAATGCACAAGAATTTCCACCCTTAAAGGATTGATATGGGCTGTGTACTGCCTTATTAAGCTTGAACTAAAACATTGCTTCTGCAAGGTATGCAGACTTTCTGTCAATCTTCTATCTTCTAGCTGGGTGGGCTACAGAGTAATTCCCAGCATATTTCTCCATTAGAGAATAAGATGGCTATTGTTTAAAATAATCTTTGATGTGTCTGCCAGTTTATCTTCAAATTAAGTAAACTGCTGCACAAAGAAATACATTTCGTTTCTCGTTTAGCAATATTTTGCTTGATAATGGATTTACCTAATTTTTTACTAGCAAATAAAGTAAAAACAAATGGCTTGGAGTGGCAAATACAGAACTACTGAATCTGTATGGAAACAATGCCATGCTTCTGGATAAATAGTGAAATTGTGCTTCTTTAATCATTTAATTTGGAGAATGGGTTCACTTGTCTGAAGCAGTATTAATAAATTTGCTCAGTTTTTAAAAATAGCAGGCCAGCATATGAATGTGAATGTTTAATAAGCATATTGGTACACTGAACACCTCTAGCTTACTTGAATGACTTGCCAAGGTTATTGTACACAACTTGCATTTTTGATACAGAAGAAAACTCATGACAAATGATCCAATGCAACTAACCACAGCTTAATGGTCTGATCAGTATAAATACATTTTTAATAGAATCAGTTCCTTTCATTCAATACTCTATTTTTTAAAAATGTGACCATCCAACATACATGGCTCAAAACTATTCCAGTGCAGTTTCTAAAAAAGCAAATCAAAAAGCATCTATACTTTTAAAGATTTTGTCTGCTACGTGCACCAGCTGCAAACCCTCAAGAACAAATATTGATGCATTGTATCACCTATTGATGGGATCGCAAGTTCCACTAAACTGCCAGGGATTGTCAAAAGAAACCTTGCTTTTTGAGCACAGAAACAATCAAACAATCAGTCAATATATGTTTCTCTCATAATATCCTCACAATCATTAATCAGAGAAACTGGCAAGTGCTTAGATGCAAATAAGAAATGGTGAATAATATGAAGTGAAGTAAAATACTCCAGAAATGGGAGGCAATAAAGAAATCAATCACTGTGCATGTTTACTAGTGTTACTATTATCACTCTATCAATTTTACAAGGCTGCCTAATATTTTATATTTATGAATTATTCACTGTAATATTAAACTGAATATAATATGTGATACTTGCTGCTACAGGCAGAACCAATTGAAGGAGAAATCTCCAGAGAAAATTTTCATGGTGCTCCCATCGCGTTTGCGCTTACAAACAGAATGGTAGCAGGTTCAAAGCAATGACGTTTTAGTCCCACCAATGTAACATTGAATTACGACGTAACTGATTTTCAAGTATATTTCAATCCAGACTGCCAGATTTGATATTAGGAATAAACAGGAGACTCATACATCTATGCTAATTAGGGATTAGTTGAAGTAATTAGGATCCCCAAAGTCACTTCTATCTCAGTCTCCCAGAATATTATTATTGGTTCTTGTTTCTGTCCCACAACCATAAGTTTAAAAAAGTTGGGTTGCTCCATTGTTAGAGAAATTTAAAATTATCCCAACCTAAAGCAGGGTAATGTGGATGGGATACATGTTTTATTATTGTCACATAATGTTTTGAAACTTAAAGAGTTCCTAGTTTACTTCATTTCCTGCTGAGGTTACTGTATACAAGGTGCCTATGCTTCTCAAATAACATGTCACTTATTGCCAATTCGTATTTCTCTTCTATATAAAGTGTTGCTGCAGACCCCTCCCATTTAGCCAGTTGAGATTTTAGCCCATGGTATTTCAGAAAGGCAACCTGCTTACTGGATATTATGTCAAAGTCTGGTCAATAAAAGAATGAGTCTAATCCTAGCTTCTACAGAGTAATCCACATAAAAATCCCTTTCTCAAACATCTATACTTCTGTCATCTTCCAGTATCAATTGCTACTGGATTTAAATTGGCGCAGTAGGACACAGGTAATGGAACTGAATTTAGTGCAAATGTATATTATTTACAAAAATCTTGAATTGGGTTTTACATTGAAGAAAGGTTCAGCCTGTTTTGCGTGTTGTTATGAAGTTGGGAAACCTGTAAGAGCAGCTTTTCAGATGTCCTGCAGATTTTAACTGTACGGTTTGTTTAGGTGATGTTCCTGCTCTTAAGAAGCCAGATTGACAGGCTGAATTTTGGGTGGGAAATCTGCTTCACAAGGTCAAAAATCGATGGAATCAAGTAGGTCAGGAAGGGTGAGAAATTATGTGGTGGGTTTGGATTTTGAGAGGGTCAGGGTCACAGGAAAAAATTACTGAGTTAGCTTGTTGGACCTGGAAGAAACACTCCTGCTCCTACTGGCCCATAAGCAGTGCTATAGAGATATTTCCAAATCGATTGAGTCCCTCTCACCTTCTTTACTTTCCAAAGTATCCTGAGATCTGAGAAGGAAAGCCGCACATGGTTAAAAATACAATGGCTTAAAATGAAGACATGAAGCCATACTATAAAATTTGAATAATGAACTTGCTTCCCACAAGTAGGATAACCTCTTCCATCTTGTATTAAACACCAAACTGAGTGGAATGGGGGCAGTTTTGATTCCTGCTTTAGGCATTTTTTTTGCATTTTAACCTCTGACAAAACCTCACCCCATCTGGCTTTGGAAATTAAATTTCAATCATGTGTTTCCTTACCAACATTGTAAGCATTGTGTGTCGTGACATAAAGTGAATGCCCTGCCTGTGATTCTTCATAAACTTGTCGTCGAGTCTTTGGTGGATTTACAAGCTCTCCAGCGGTGATATCTGGAATCATATTTTCAATATTGCCTTAAGAAGTCAAATTCTAATAAGTGTTAATTACACAAAATAAAGACTGCTCATATTTAACATTCAAATATTTATTATTTTGCAGCTAGCAAATTACATATCAGCTTTTGCCATTGGCAACAGCATCTGAATCAAAAGACTATGGGTTCAAGCTAATTCAAGAGAGCTAGCACTTCCTACATATTTAAGGAATTTTTTTTATTTGTTTCATGGGATGTTGGCATTACTAGTTAGACAGTAGTTTTTGCCTATCCCTGGTGTATTTAAAAAGGTGTTAACTTTTACAATACCTTGCATTTATATATTACCTTTCACTTCTTCAAATAAGTCAAGGGATTTCACAGGTCTCACTGGGTTGCAAAACAGACAATGGAATTTGAGACAAATTTGTGGAAGAGATGGATGTGAGCTCAGGTCACAAATTCCTATTAACCAGCATTTATAAGAAATGAAGGCTGGACATGGAGTGGATGTTCTTTATTGAGGAGTGGGTGATTCCTTTGATATTAGTATAATGGTTCACCTTTATGCACTTATATTGCACTGATAATAAATAAGAGTTTCAAACAGGAATGAGTGAATTAACAGTCAACAAATTATCCCAAGGGATTCATGATTTTCTTTCACTGGGTCAAGCAAACCTCAACAGCTTTCTTCAAATCTCAATTATGAAGAGGTGATGGCCAAGTGGTATTATTGCTAGACTATAAATCCAGCAACCCATGTAATGTTCTGGGGACCAGGATTTGAATCCCAAAACAAGATGGTGGAATTTGAATTCAATATAAAAACTAAATCTGGAATGATGACCATGAATCCGTTGCTGATTGTCAGGAAAACATAATCTGGTTTGATAATTTCCTTTAGGAAAGGAAAATGCCATCTTTACCTGGTCTGGCCTACATAAGACTCCAGATCCACAGCAATCTCAAATGTCATCCAGCCAACAAATACTGGCACAGCCAGTAGTGCCCAAATTCCATAAATGAATTAGAAATAAACATATTTATAGAGTGAGTTGCTGAGCCAAATATACCAGGGACATTGCAAGTTCAATTACCTGTCTACTCAGTGTTCCTATCATTGATCCCAGTGTCCCTCGTTTAAGGAAGAGGAAACACAACTATCAGTGTTATTGTTTTTGAATGTCTAGTGATAGAGTCATAGAAATGTATAGCACGGAAATAGACCCTTCAGTCCAACCCACCAGTTATCCGAACGCAATATAGTCCCAACTGCCAGCACGCGGCCCATATCCCTCCACACCCTTCCTATTCATATACCTGTCCAAATGCCTTTTAAATGTTGCAATTGTACCAGCCTCCACCACTTCCTCTGGCAACTCATTCCATACATGCACCACCCGTTGCGTGAAAATGTTGCCCCTTAGGTCCCTTTTATATCTTTCCCTTCTCACCCTAAACTTAGGGTCTTTAGTTCTGGACTCCCCCTAAGCAGGGAAAAGACTTTGTCTATTTATCCTATTCATGCCCCTCATAATCTTGTAAACCTCTATAAGGTCACGCCTCAGCCTCTTGAAGCTTCAGGGAAAAAAGCCCCTGCCTAATCAGCCTCTCCCTATAGCTCAAATCCTCCAACCCTGGCAACATCCTTGTAAATCTTTTCTGAACCCTTTCAAGTTTCACAATGTGAAAGGAGACCAGAATTGATAGGAAGGAGACCAGAATTGCATGCAATATTCCAACAGTGGCCTAACCAATGTCCTGTACAGCTGCAACATGACCCCCCAACTCCTGCACTCAATACTCTGACCAATAAAGTAAAGCATACCAAACACATTTTTTACTATCCTATCTACCTGCGACTCCACTTTCAAGGAGCTATGAACCTGCACTCAAAGGTCTCTTTGTTCAGCAACACTCTAGGACCTTACCATTAAATGTATAAGTCCTGCTAAGATTTGCTTTTCCAAAATGCAGCACCTCGCATTTATGTGAATTAAACTCCATCTGCCACTTCTCAGCCCATTGGCCCATCTGATCAAGATCCTGTTGTAATCTGAGGTAACCTTCTTTGCTGTCCACTACACCTCCAATTTTGGTGTCATCTGCAAGCTTACAAACTATACCTCTTATGCTCACATCCAAATAATTTATATAAATGACGAAAAGTAGAGGGCCCAGCACTGAGCCTTGTGGCACTCCACTGGTCACAGGCCTCCAGTCTGAAAAACAACCCTCCACCACCATCACCCTCTGTCTTCTACCTTTGAGCCAGTTCTGTATCCAGTTGGCTAGTTCTCCCTGTATTCCATGAGATCTAACCAGTCTCCCATGGGGAAGCTTGTCGAAAGCCTTACTGAAGTCCATATAGATCACATCTACCGCTCTGCACTCATCAATCCTCTTCATTACTTCTTCAAAAACTGCCTAATGTGCAATGAAGATATTCCTGTGACATCCCTGTTAGTTCTATGACAGCTACTTGTTAAGACACATGCAAAGTTCCCCCTATCTCTTCTTCTACCTACACGAATGTCTGAGTCGTATAAGTGAAAGATTTAAATGAGAACAGGAGTCATACGGTAAAGGAGATGGAGTGTACTCAGGTTTTGTTTAACTTCTGCATTATGCCCTGAGCCTAACATGCATACTGGAGACATGAATGAATAATAATGGAAAAAGGGATGAGATATTGGAGGATACTGATCACACATTGTACTCCAACAAAGAGTCAATGAGGGTAACTTAAATCCTCACTAGCCACTCGAGGGGCTGGGCTGTAATTATAATATTGAATGGAGATTGCATACCACAATTTTTGCCGTTGATTTGAATTTAGTAGCTGCAGGCTGTGTTTCCAGGGTTCCAGAAAGCCAGCAGCTGAAGCGAGCAGAAATGCCACACTCCTAGTTCCAGTCTAATAAATCTCTCTAACACCTTCTCCATATCAACACTGTGCCTGTCTGGTGCCCAGAATTGGGCGTAATAAACCAGTGGTTTTGCATACCTTTTATACTTCAAACTCCTATTTAGATATAGTGGTTCCTCGTACTTTTTTAATAGTATCCTCAACTTGTCTTGCCAGCTTAAATGATTTGCATGTGCAGACAGTCTAGACTGTGTTCCTGAAAACCCTTTAAAATTTTACCTTTTATTTTATATATCGTGAGAGGCTTAAGGATTTAGACATAATTTTAGATTGTCAAACCTTTTGTTTGCTTGTTGACTCTTTATTGCAATCATACCTTTGACTCCTTTTCTGCCAAACGTAGTATTATGTATGTCCATCCCTTTCGGTAAACCTGGTGATTGATCATGAGACTTTCCCAATGGACCTCGCTGATTACTTGGATATGCTGCGGTAATTTTGTCGAAAAACATTTGCTGAACTCGAGTCCTCAGTGGTGGATTTAACAATGATGCAGCCTAAATGTGAAATAAAAGGCTATTACAATATACTGAAATTAAATTAATAATCTCTTTGTCTATTCCCAGTTCCTAGTCTTGCTGGGCAACTACATTCCAATAAATTTTGCACATCAGGAGGTTCCATGTGCAACTCAGTTTGGTTGCGTGCACTATTTCTAGGTCAACAGTAATGAATCTGAGACCATATTAATAACATAGAGCTGAATGTTGCAGATTTTTGTTGAAGGGACTCTCAGTTTGAGACCAAGTGGGCTTTCTCACTGAATTACACGAATCTTGTTGCATTAATTAATGCTCCTGCCCCTGTGACATGGATTACATGCGGTTTCTGTACCATCTTACTCTGCTCCTTTCCCATAACAATTCTCCGCTCACCAGCTATCCCAGAATCTTCCTTCCATTTTTACCATTGCCTTTAACACCTCTGTCACTCTGCCTCACCGATCTCAACTCCTGACACCGCCAATTCTGCATGGCCTCTGCACTGCTTACTCACTGACTCAGGACACCACCACACATACACCAATAACAGCTGTGCCACTCACTTTCATCTTCTGTAATACCTGCCTCTCTCTCATTTCAGGAGGAAAATAGCCCTTAACGGAGCAGGAATATCAAGACCATAGGCTATTCAGCTCCTCACCCCTGAAGAGGTTTCTGACTCTGACTGCTCTGATAAGACCCAGGATTGGTATCAGAGGCTGCCCTTGATTACTTCTTGGATCCCCTTAGTTCCTTGGATCCCCCTTGATTCGACTGAGACCTGCTGTCAACTATGCAAAAGTGAGGACTGCAGATGCTGGAGATTAGAGTCGAGAATGTGGTGCTGGAAAAACACATCAGGTCAGGCAGCATCCGAGGAGCAGCAAATCGACGTTTCGAGCAAAAGCCTTTCATCAGGAATGAGGATGGGAGCCTCGGGGGTGGAGAGATAAAAGGGAGGTGGGGTGGAGCTAGGGGGAAAGTAGCTGAGAGTGCAATAGGTGAATGGAGGTGGGGGTAAAGGTGATAGGTCGGAGGGAGGGTGGAGTGGACAGGTGGAAAGGAAGATAGACAGGTTGGACAGGTCATGAGGGTGGTGCTGAACTGGAAAGTTGGAACTGGGATAAGACAGGGGAGCGGAAATAAGGAAATTGGTGAAATCCACATTGATGCCATGGGGTGGAGCATTCCGAGGCGGAAGGTGAGGTGTTCTTCATCCAGGTATCGGATGGTAAGGGTGTGGCAATGGAGGAGACCCAGCATCTGCATGTCCTCAGCGGAGTGGGAGAAGGAGTTGAAATGTTCAGCCACAGGGCGGTGGGGTTGGTTGGTGTGGGTGTCCTGGAGATGTTCTCTGAAGCGTTCTGCGAGTAGGCGTCCTGTCTTCCCAATGTAGAGGAGACCACATGGGGAGCAACGGATACAGTAAATGTGTGTGGAAGTGCAGGTGAAACTTTGATGGATGTGGAAGGCTCCTTTGGGGCCTTGGATGGAGTTGAGGGAGACGGTGTGGGTGCAGGTTTTGCAATTTCTGCGGTGGCAGGGGAAGGTGCGAGGAGAGGAGTGTGGGTTGTTGGGTGGTGTGGACTTGACCAGGTAGTCGCAGAGGGAACGGTCTTTGTGGAAAGCGGATAGGGGTGGGGAGGGATATATACCTCTAGTGGTGGGGTCCGTTTGCAGGTGGCAGAACTATAGGAGGAAATTTTGACGTTGAGATGTGCCTTTCTGGACTTCTCCTCTGAATCTGCCACACATCGCTCCATAGCCCAAGTCACTGAAACTCCTATAAGTATTCACCAGATAATCTGAGTTGATGCCCAGTGTGATAATGAGGGCCAACTACATTACCAGAGTATAATTCTAAAACTGAGGCCTCAATTTCCTTGTCTTACAATAAGGATCACATGACGCTATTTGGGAAAAAGAAGGGAATGATTCATGGTATTATTGCTAACAATTTTCCTCAGGCAAAACTCAATAACAAACAGTTTAATGGTAATTTTAATAACAGTTGTTTGTGCTCCATTACTGGTGTACACTATTATTTTTAACCTGCACATTAATTACTATAATCTAACAATTAACTATGAGTCATATGTTTTGAAATGATATTACACGATAGATGTGTCTTAATTAGCCTTCCCATCACAGTGAATTTTATGATCTCCTGAACAGGTATTTGTAGACAGGGTCTAGATTAGAGTGGTGCTGTAGACAGGGGACATGTAAAAGTGGGCACATGGTAATCTGCCATTTCTCTGTACAACCAACCCCCTCAACACACACCTCCAGGTTGTCTCACATACCATGAGGCCTGATATGCATCAGGCATCCCACCCACTATAAAGCCTGTTGAAGCCTTAATGGACAACTAACTGTCAATTAAGGGCTTCATTCCACATACAACACAATTTTTAAATCTGTGAGATAACTTGAGGAATACAGCCAACTGTGAGGCAGCAGTGAGGAGATCAATGAAAATTCAATGCAGGAAGGGGACATTGCATTGCAGGCAGGCATTAAGGGCCACCTCCTGTGGAGGAATCCCTAGTGTATCTCAAGATGGTGTCCCCTCAAGTCCAGCAGATCATTATTTTTGTCAATTTGCAATTTTCTTCAATTAGGTTTGTGCGAGGCTTGGGGTATTTGAAAGCATATTCTGTATATGTTTCTCTGTCCCCTGATCTCACTGTGGCTCCTTTATTCTTTTCTAGTTTCCCCTCACGCTGTTAAATTAGCCTTGAGGAGGAGTTCATAGAATGTATCCATGACAGTTCCCTTGAACAATACGTAATGGAACCCACAAAGGAGCAAGTTATCCTAGATCTGGCCCTGTGTAATGAGACAGGAATAATTGATGATCTCATCGTTAGGGATCCTCTTGGAAGGAGCAACGACAGTATGTTTGAATTTAAAATACGGATGGAGAGTGAAAAGGTAAAATCCAATACCAATGTCTTGTGCTTAAACAAAGGAGACTACTATGGGATGAGGGACGAGTTGGACTCAAAAGGTGTGATGCCTGCAAAAGAACAGCAGGTCAGGCAGCATCTGAGGAACAATACAGTTGATGTTTCGGGCTTAACCTTTCATCAGGACTGGGGAGGGAGAAGGGAGCTGAGTAATAAATGGGGGAGGGAATGGTGATAGGTGGGCGAAGGTAGGAGATTTTTGATTGTGGTAGGTAGGTTGGAAGTATGGAGCAGATAGGTATGAAGGAAGATGGACAGGTAGGTCAGGTCAAGGGGGTGTAGCCAAGTCAGATGGTTCGATCTGGGGTGGGGTGGGGGAGATGAGATTTGGAAACTGGTCAATTCAATGTTAAGGCCTTGTGGTTGTAGGATCCCGAGGTGAAAAATGCAGTGTTCCTCCTCCAGTTTGCGATGGCCTTATTTCGGCGGTGGAGGTAGGCCCAGTATGGACATTTCATGGGAGGGAGTGAGAGGGGGAGTTGAAATGGATGGCTACAGCAAGGTGTGGTTGGTTGGTGCATACAGACCAGAGATGTTTCCTGAACCATTCCGCAAGTTTGCAAACAGGCTCTCTGATGTAGAGGAGACCACATCAAGAGCAATAGATGCAGTAAATGAGGTTTGAGGAGCGCAAGTAAATCTCTGCCGGATGTGGAATGATATTTTGTGGCCTTGGACAGAGGTGAGGGAGGAGATGTGGACACATGTTTTACATCTCTTACAGTGGCAGAGGAAGGTGCCAGGTGTGGAGAGGGGTTTGTTTGAGAGTGTGGACCTAACAAGGGAGTCACGGAGGGAATGGACCCCACGGAATGCAGATAGGGGTGGGAGGGAAATATATTTTTGGTGGTGGGGTCTAACTGTAGGTGGGGATAATGGCGGAGGATGATATGCTGGATTTGGTGATTAGTGGGATGGAACGTGAGGACCGGAGGATTCTTGTTGTGGTTTCAGGGGGTGAGGTTCGAGGGCAGAGGTGCGGGAAATGGAGGAGATGTGATTGAGGGCATCGTTGATAATAGGGGAGGGAAAAATTACAGTCCTGTTGTAGGCAGACATCTCGGATGTCCTGGAATGGAATCGCTCATCCTGGGAGCAGATACGGCAGATGCGGAGGGTTTGGAAGTAAGGCACCGTGTTTTTACAGAAGGGGGATGGGAGAAATTGGCCAAGGTAGATTGGGAGCAAAGACTATATGGTGAGACAATTGAGGAATAGTGGAGGACTTTCAAAGTTCTTTTTCGCAGGTCTCAGCAAAAGTATATACCAGTGAAAAGGAAGAAGTGTAGGAAAAGGTATAATCATCATGGATAACTGAGGAATTAAAGGAGGGTATCAAATTTAAAGCAAAGTGGCAAAGATTAGTGGGAAACTAGGGGATTGGGAAACCTTAAAAGGTCAACTGAAAGCCATGAATAAATCTACAAAGAAAAGTAAGGTGGATTATGAGAGCAAACTAGCTCAGAATATAAAAACAGATAGCAAAAGTTTCCAGAAATACATAAAATGAAAATGACTGGCTAAGGTAAACATTGGTCCTTTAGAGGATGAGAAGGGGCATTTAATAATGGGAAATGAAGAAATGGCCAAGGCATTGAACTGGTATTTTGTGTCAATCTTCAAAATGGAAGACATGCCAATAACATGCCAATAATTAATGACAAGTAGCCTGTGACAGCTAAAGACCTAGAAACTATCATTATCTCTAAAGAGGTAGTGTTGGGAAAACTAATTGGGCTAAAGGTAGACAAGTCTCATGGCCCTGATGGAATGCAACCCAGGGGAGTAAAACAGATGGCAGGGGAAATACCAAGTGCAGTCAAGGTAATTTACAAAAACTTGCTGGACTCTGATGTGGTTCCAGCAGATTGGAAAACAGAAAATATGATGTCACTGTTTAAAAAATGAATTAGACAGAAGGTCTAATGGGCCCATTAGCTGAACTTCTGTAGTGGGGAAAATGCTTGAATCATGGAAGAAGTAGGGAGACATCGGGATAGAAATTGTCCCATCAGCCAGACACTGCATGGGGTCTTGAAAGACAGGTCATGTTTAACTAATTTACTGGAGTTCTTTGAGGTCATTATGAGCACAGTGTACAACAAGGAACTGGTAGATGTGGTGTATCTGGTTTTCCAAAAGGCATTTGTCAAAGTGCCACAAAAAAGATAAAGGTACATGTCATTAAAGTAATATATTACCATGGATAGAAGATTGGTTAACGAACAGAAAGCGAACAGTGGGGATGAATGGGTGTTTTCCTTGTTGGTGATCAGTGGCCTGTCATATATGTCAGTTACAATTTTCAGAGATGATTTTCAATTGGGGACCAAGTGTAGTGTGTCAAAGTTCTCAAATGATACTAAAGTGGTCGAGCAAAGTGTGCAGAGGACACTGAAAGTCTGCAAAAGGATATACATAGCTTCCATGAATGGGCAAGGGTCTGGCAGATGGAGCACAATGTTGGTAAAGGTGAGGTCATCCATTTTCATAGAAAGAACAGCAAAATGGACTATTATTTAAATAGTGAGAAATTGCAGCATGTCTTTGAGCAGAGGGACCTGCATGTCCTTGTGCATGAATCACAAGAAGTTGGTTGATAGGTCCAGCAAGTAATTAAGACGGCAAATGGAATATTGTCTTTCATTGCTGGAAGTTTGGAGTTTAAAAATAGGGAAGGCATGCACAGCTGTATAGGGTGCTGGTGAGGCTACACCTGGAGTACTACTTGAGAAAGGATGCACTAGCACTGGAGGGGGTGCAGAGGTAGTTCACTAGGTTGATTCTGGAATTGATAGGGTTGGCTTCTGATGAAAGTTTGAATAGATTGGGACTATACTCACTGGAATTTAGAAAGATGAGAAAGGGGGTGGGGGGGAACTTGGAGAACCATATAAAATTATGAGCAGAAGAAATAAGATAGAAGCAGGGAGGTTGTTTCCATTGGCAGGTGAAAGAAGAACTAGAGGGAAAAAGCCACAAAATAAGGAGGAGCAGGTTTAGGACTGAGTTGAGGAGGAACTTCCTCACCCAGATGGCTGTGAATCTGTTGAATTGCCCGTTCAGTGAAGCACTTGAAGCTGCCTCTTTGATTGCTTTTTAAGGCAAAGATAGATAGATTTTTGAACAGTAAAGGAGTTAAGGGTTATGGTGAGCAGGCGGGTAAGTGGAGCTGAGTCCACGAAAAGACCAGTCATGATCTTATTGAGTAGTGGAGCAGGCTCAACAGGCCAGACGGCCTACTCCTGCTCCTAATTTTTATGTGCTTATGCCAGTGAATTTACATCCACTGTCATTTTTGGCTGTAGCGGTTCTCTTTTAATAAAGACACATGCCTAAAGGCCAATGTGTCCATAGGCGAATGTGGTTCAGAGCTGTTGTCATGACACTTGGCTTATTGACGTTTCATTTTTAGTTTGTGGTGGAGATGGAAAAATTAGCAAAAATGTCTCATTGGCATTTTTACATTTTTCATACTCATTTTCTTTCTACACACTGAACAATTCTATAATTGTACCTGAAACCTGGAAAAGTAAAACTATTTAAGATTTACCGGGTATTGGTGAGACCACATCTGGAATACTGTTTATAGTATTGGTCTCCTTATTTAAGGAAGGTTGGAAATGTGTTGGAAGCAGTTCAGAGAATGTTCACCAGACTAATACCTGGGATGGATAGGTTACCTTTTGAGGAATGGTTAGAGATGTTAGCCTTGTATCCACAGGTGTTTAGCAGAGTAATAGATGATTTGACTGAACCATATTGGGAAGGCTGCCAGGATGGATGTGGGAAGCATGTTTCCTCTTCTGGGAGAATCTAAAATTCGGGATCACAGTTTCAATACAAGGGGTTACCCACTTAAGACAGGGATGAGGAAAACTTTATATCCCACAGAAAGTCATCAGTGGGATGAGATAATCTCAAAACAGTGGAAGCAGGGTCTGGATATTCTTAAGGGAGAAGTAGATTCTTAATAATCAAGGTGACTAAAGCATATCAGAGCATCTGAGATCATGAAGTAATCAGATCAGCCATGACTTTAATCCACCCACAATGAAAGCTTGTGTCATCGTGATTCTTGATTACTCATGTCCTGCAGTTTTAACAAGAATTATTTCCAAAGCTTTCCACACTGCAGTTTGGCTGCTGGACATATCAGAAGTCATGGGTGTTTCAACCATATTGCTGATGCAATATAGTGGATGGACATGTTTATGCTGCCATCTGATGATGAATTGCTGGAAACAAGTAATTTTGTCATCAAGGTTTTGCTTGGCCATTACAAAGGGCAGTTTTGACATCGATCACATTGCACAAGCTTCAAGTCACACACTGGTCAGACCAGATAAAAATGGCAATGAACTGGCCATATTTTTATGAATAATTATTCACCATTCATCATCGACAAGGTATACCTCACAAAAGCTTAAGTCATAAGATAAGAGTCAAAGGTGTTGGAGGTAGTATATGGGTATGGATAGAGAATTGGCTCTTGGGAAGAAAACAGCGAGTGGGGATAAGGGGTTCTTTTTCAAGTTAACAACCCATGATGAGTGGAGTTCTACAGGGATCAGTGCTGGGATCACAAATGGAGGAAGGAAGGAAGGGAATGTCCTGTCACCAAGTTTGAAAAATACACAAAAATAGGTCGAAAATCATGCTGAGGGAGAGAGATACAAATAATTTGCAAAAAAATACTGATAGGTTAACTGAGTGGGCAAAAAGTGGAATATAATGTGGGAAAATACAACATCGTTTATTTTGGAAAGAACAAACAGAACATTATTTAAATAGGAAAAAAATGGCAGAAAGCTGCAACACAAAGGGACTTGGAAGTATTTGTGCACAAAACAGAAAGCTAACACACAGATGCAGCAGATAATCAGGAAAGCAAATGGAATATTGGCCCTTATCTCATGAGGTTTGTTGTATAATAGTAGAGAAGCCTTACTGCAACTGCACAAGGTGCTAGTGAAACATATCTGGAATACCGTGAAGCAGTTTTGGTTCCCTTATTGAGGGAAAGATATCATTTCACTGGAGTCAGTTCAGAGAAGGTTCACTAGGATGATTCCTGGTTTGGAAGAATTCACTTATGAGGAAAAATTAAATAGGCTGGGAATCTACTCACTGGAGTAAAGGAGAATGAGAGGTGGCATCATTGAAAAATACAGGATTCTTACAGGGTAAATGCTGAGAGGATGTTTCCCCTCATGGGGGAGTCTAGGATCAAAGGGCATAGTCTCAGAATAAAGGGGTATCAATTTAAGACTGTGATTAGGAGGAATTTCTTCTCTTAGAGGGTTATGAGCGTTTGCAACTCCTTGTCACAGGGAGCAATCCTTTTATATATTTAAGAGAGAGAGAAGGGATCAGTAGGGGAATCGAGGATTACAGGGAAAGGGCAGGGAAGTGAAGGTGAGGAATGTCAGCCATGATCCTATTGAATGGTGGAGCAGGCTCGAGGGGCCAAACTGCCAACTCCTGATCCTATTTCTTATGGTTTTATAGTCTTATTGTCATTACTGATTCTAGCTTTTAAATATCGATTTCGCAATATAATTGAATTTAAATGCCCCAGCTTCTATGGTGCAATTGAAGTCATCTCGTCAAATCATAAAGAAGAACAAAGAACAAAGAAAATTTACAGCCCAGGAACAGGCCCTTCGGCCCTCCAAGCCTGAGCCAATCCAAATCCACTGTCTAAGCCTGTCGCCCAATTCCTAAGCATCTGTATCTGTCTGCTCCCCACCTACTCATGCATCTGTCCAGAAGCATTTAAATGAATCTATCGTGCCTGCCTTCACTACCTCTGCTGGCAACGCGTTCCAGGCACCTACCACCCTCTGTGTAAAGTACTGCGGCGTGTATCCCCCTTAAACTTTTCAACTCTCATCTTAAAAGCGTGACCTCTAGTTACTGAATCCTTCACTCTGGGAAAAAGCTTATCTCTATCTACCCTGTCTGTACCTTTCATGATTTTGTAGACCTCAATCAGGTCCCTCCTCAATCTCCTTTTTTCTAATGAAAACAATCCTAACCTATTAAACCTCTCTTCATAGTTTAAATCTCAAGATTATCAGTCTACGCTATGCTACTGTATCCCTAATTTGCTTCATTTTCATTTTATATCCATAAGTTTAAATATGTAATGGGGTTTAAAAAAAAAGTAATGTAATTATTAACAGTGAAACTGAAGTAATAACATGACATTTCAACAAGTACTTACAGATGTAGAGATTTTGCTCGGGAGCCCATGTTCCATTTGTGTGGCAACATCAGGATCAGTTGCTTTGCCATAGAAAATTGTGGCTTTACCAGGTTTGGGACTGCTAGTATTCAAAAACTTCTTTACTACAGGTGGGGTAACAGGCTGTAGGATATGCAATGACAAGAAAAAAGTGGTTGTTTTGATGCCTATTCAGGTTTTGGTATCTGATTTGGATTAAAATGTAAATACATTAACCAATAACTAAGTAAAAATTGGAACATGTTGTAATAACCCCAGAAACTAAAGTCAGCAATCATAGAGAATACATACTTAACTCAATCACAGCATATAACTTTTGTTTGCTATTTTAGCAATGGTATAAACTCATTTAACATAACTGGATGTGAGTGAAGAAACTGACAAACACATGGATGGAGTTTAATCTTTTGGCCCACAGTGAGAGTCACGGAATGGATGGTAAGCAATCTGATCATCTGGGAACAATTTGAAACAGAGAAGAAAACGTCAGAAGCATGAGGTCTTTGAACCTCTTCAGCACTGCATCCAGGTCTCAGCCAGACAAATGATATTGAGCACCATAGAAATCTGGTCACACTGTCTTTGAAATGTTTATTCAGAGAATCTTCTTTTCCCTGTGAATAGATTATATTTGAATTCCAAAGCTTCCAGAGCAGCATTAGAGAATCCTATATTACACACCCTGCCACTGTTGTGTCTTTCCCATGTCAGAAGCAGTGGTAAAATGATTTGCAGCACTTGTTCTAGGCAGAAAGCACTTTTTTTTTAAAATACTACAGGCTTACTTTAACTAGTGCTAACAAATACTACAGGCTTACTTTAACCAGTGCTAGCATTTAAATTACAAATGGTCATCTGCCTATATTAGGTAATAGTGATCACGAACCTCCAAAAATCTAACAATTGGCAACAATTCCTCATTGACATTAATGGAAAAATGCAAGCTTTACTTACATTGGATCTTCGTACAACTTTGCAGATCCATCAGGAAATTGTTGCAGAGGTTAACTCTGATCCCTAGTGGGGGAGCTCTTTATAGCTAA
This sequence comes from Chiloscyllium plagiosum, assembly GCF_004010195.1. Lineage (NCBI taxonomy): Eukaryota > Metazoa > Chordata > Chondrichthyes > Orectolobiformes > Hemiscylliidae > Chiloscyllium > Chiloscyllium plagiosum. The sequence goes on from NC_057714.1 coordinate 65,494,584, forward strand.
CTTCCCATGATCGGTGTAACACAAATTACTTTGTCTTCCAGAAGAAAAAGAGAATATTTCTCTCCTTGTGGCCTTTTCGACTCAGTTGGCCTAGATAGTCCACCTGTGTCTTCTGCAACTCTTTACCCACTCTGCTGCCACTTCTCAGCTTTGAAGCCACTATTAATGGTTTTTCAGATGGTTAATAAACTATCGGAGGTTGAGTTTGTTAAGAAGCAGCAGCTTAGATATAGTCCATTATTTAATTAGACAGAGAGAAAATATACAACAGATGAGAATGCTTTACCAATTCTGAACCATTCTGTAGAATGGAGAGTCAGACCCTGTGGACTCCTGTGGTTTGAATCAGTGGGGTGTTCAGCCTAATATTTTGGAGTCTTTGATGGTAGCTTTTGATGCTAACATTCTTTATTCTTCCCTCAAATTCCTGGCATTCTCCTAAGAAAATGAATGCTTGTTCACCCAGACTCTCTCTCTCTCCACCTCACTTCCCACCGATCCCTGTTAAAATACTTCATTTTGGGGACTGATAACCGACACAATGTTAATCACCTGGCCAATCTTTTGGCCAATGACCATGGAACGCTGCACATGATGTCAGAATAACTATTGCCTCTTTTATCATTCTTCAAACTGTAATGGATAGTATCCCATTCTATTCATTTGGGCAGTCTCCTGAGGATCAAATATCTCAACTATGAACCTGGGGGAAGTCAATCTGTAAAACCATTGCTCCCAGAAACTAAATAGGGGGTGCAGAATTAAGCATGCCAGTTTGAATTGAGGTGAATAAAGCACAGAAATATAGAAAATACGTGCAGGAGTAGGCCATTCAGCCCTTTGAACCTGCTCTCTCACTGAATATGATTATGTCTGATCATCCAACTCACTACCTTGTTGCCACATTTTCTCTATACTCTTTGATCCCTTTAGCCCTAAGAATTATATCTAAATCCTTGAAAACATTCAATATTTGGACCTCAAACACTCTCTGTGGGTTGCAAATGAAAGAATATTTCCTGAGGTAACTTTTGGGTAAATAGTTAACGGCTTGGTTTGTATGTTGAAAATGTACATGTTAATGTGCTTTTTTCCCTAATCCATTCATTGTGAACTACGTACTTAAGCGTAATACATTAGTTATAAAGCCTCATGTCTGGTTTCGTCTTCAGCTACGAGCTTTTGCGGCGATTGCAATTTTTTTTCAAGCTTTTGATCAAACTAGCCTTGGCACGCGTGGCCGTCTATTGAAAATAAAATCTCGCTGCCCCCAAATGTCATCAGATCAATACGATCCTGTTGCGCAAGCAAACGCCTGTATCATTTTGAAACTGTAAAGTTACAGCGTGTTTACATACCCTGGGCTGGACTTCTGTCAGACAGTCCACAACTCTCCCAGTAATAGGTACCAATTTCCCCGCCTGCAAAAGAAACATATATCACCACCAGTCTCTGATCAATATCATCACTGCATGTACTCTTCGTGCGTCGGTTTCGTTGCTAATTTCTGGCAATTAAATAAGGATTAAATTAAACAAAGATTAAAAATTAAACGTTTGGGAGAACAATTTCAAAAATAATGCGAAAGGTATACTTTACAATAATTGACACAATGAGCAGAAACTAGGAAGAAGAAGGAAGAAACTATTCGGTACATACTGTATCCAGCACTGGATCAGTGTCAGTGAATTTTCCTGCATATACAGGTTTTAAAGGTTGGACGTCGCTCAACATCTCTCCTAAACTTTATGGTGACCGCTAATACTTTGGAAATGTTTGATTTCAGAGGGCATGCACCGTGTCCCCCCCTCTCGCCTACAGGATCTGCGTCTCCCCGTCTGGAATGTTGATTTTTCTACTGTCGCCAGGCAACCATCCGGACGTGAGCATTGGGCGGCAGGTCAGTGGCTCAAAGACAGGCGGCGCCACAGAGCCATGTGTGCGCGCCTCATGCACACAGGTAGGAGGCTGGAAGGACACAGCAAGCCAATCAGCATCAGGAGGTGGAGAAATTGTCATTTCGTGTATGACCTTTCTTCAGGACTGGGTGTGGGGGAAGTTGCAGATACAGAGGGTGACGGGGGTGGGGGCAGGTTGAGAAGTGGTTACAAGTGAAGACAGGTAGAGGGTGCAATCTAGTTGGTCAGTGGAAGGAATGAATCAGGTTGCTGGCAGGGAGCAGTGGAAGGGACGGGGATGGGCTGGGGAGGGAGTCAGGTAATGGGGAGGGAGGTTATAAGAAATTAGAGAAATCAATGTTGAGTCATCTGAGCTGTAGGGTGTCCAGGCGGAAGGTAAGGTGTTGAACCTCCAATTTGCTCTGTGGTTCGTTTTGGCATTGGAGGAGGCCAAGGACGGTGATGTTAGAAATAGAGTCGTTGGGGGAATTGAAATAGGCAATGACTGGGAGGTCCGATCGGCCCCTGCAGACCCAGCTGCGATGCTTGGTGAAGTGTTCCCTAAGTTTATGTTCAGTCTCCCTGATAAAGAGAAGATCACACTGGGAGCACCTTATGTCTCCACCCCATATACACCATACACCACTTCAAATACTTGGACTTGCAAAAAGGTCCTGACATAGGTACACTTTTGTTTTGCTCTGACAGATTGTTTTCCTCTCTGTGTAGGAAATCTCATAATATGTGCTGAGAATGGTGGTCCTTGATTTCCTAATTGCCAGCAAGGGCCACATTGACTGCACAAATAAAGGGTTTTACAGTGTCTGCATTGTCAATGTCAGCCAACAAATTCTGAATCTCAGGAAATAACTTGCTACTTCACACCACTAGATAGCAACACTCCTTTCCACTTCCTTACTGTGCGGCTTCATAGAGTTTTACAGCATTGAAAGAAGCTATTCAGCCCATCGGGTCCATACCGGCCAACTATCTACTCTAGTCCCATTTTCCACTACTTGGCCCATAAGTATGCTATGGCATTTGGTGTGCTTATCTAAATAATTCTTAAATGTTATGAGGGTTTCTGCCTCTTCCACCTTCTGGGTGAAATAAACTTCTAAAGATCATTAAGTAGTGCATTCCACTCTTATCATTTTCACTGAAAGTCAAAATAAGAAATTCTTAAGCAAATCGCTCCATAGGAGACAATAAAGGAAGTTTTTCTATGTAGGCCTGGAGATCTGCACACCATCATTTGCGTAATGCTATTTGTTAATGAAATGAGCAAATTTTCAAGTACCTATCCACAAGGCTGAGGGGTGACCTTATAGAGGTTTATAAAATCATGGGGGGCATGGGTAGGGTAAATAGACAAGATCTAATAGACAAAACTAGAGCCCACAGGTTTAAGGTGAGAGGGGCAAGATTTATAATGGAGCTGAGGGGCAACTTTTTCATGTGAGGGTTGGTGTGTTGATGGAATGAGCTGATGAAGGCTGCTACAATTACAATATTTAAAAGGCATCTGGATGGTTATATGAATAGGAAGGCTTTAGAGGGATATGGACTGAATGCTGGCAAATGGGATTATGTTCATTTAGGATATCTGGTTGGCATGGACAAGTTGGACTGAAGAGTCCATTTCTGTGCTATATATCTTTATGATTCTCAGGGTCCCTTCCAAACACAGTAGTCTCTGCATGATAATTATGATAGATATGGGCTTGAGGGGATAGTACAATGCCTCATTTTTTTAGACCCAAACTGCCAATGGAGGATTTGTTAATTACACTTACCTAATCCAAAGAACCATGTCTAGAGTGTCCAGGTTGATGTGAGTTATCCCTGCACAACTCCAGAACTCCAGCTCTGCCCTTCCAGAAAAAGGTGGATCCTTCACCTTGATCATTTAATAGACTTCTCCTCTTCACCAGGTCTCCCTTAGGATGGCAATGTCAATGTCCGAATGCCTGAATTCCTGAGCTATAACGAAAATTAGGCATGTCTACAATGGTCCTAACGCTTCAGCCCCAGACCTCATTTTGACATTTGAAAGTTGCATGAATTTCTCCATGCCAAGCACTTAGTCTTGACAGAGAGAGACCTTGATCAAAAGAAACTGAAGCATTTCTGCATCTCACTCATAGTTCGCCCTCCCGCTCAGCTTTGTATTATCTCCAAACTTGAAAATATTACACTCAGTTCTCTCATCTAAATCATTAATATATATTGTGAATAGCTGGGGTCCATGTACTGATCCCTGCAGTAGCCCACTGGCCACTGACAACCACTTGGAAAAAGATTGTTTATTCCTACTGTTTATTTTCAGTCTGCCAACCAGTTCTCTACTGACATTAGGACACAACTCCAATTCCCCACACTTTAATTTTACATGCTAATCCTTTATCCTTATCAAAATCCTTCTGAAAGGCTAAGGAAACTGCATCCAGCCGCTCCCCAGCCTACCAACTCCACTACTTACATCCTTGAAATATTTCAGCAGGTTTGTGAAACATGATTTCCCATTTGTAAATCCATGCCCACTTTGTTCAATCGTGTTATTGCTTTCCAAGTGCTCTACTATTAGTTTTTTTTAATATAATAGACTTTAAAAGTTTCCCCATTACCCTGGTCAGGTTAACCAGCCAGTAATTCCTGGTTTTCTCTCTACTGCTTCTTTTACATCGTAGGGTTAGATTAGTGACCAGCCAATCCTAGCATCTGTTTCAGACTCCAAAGAATCTTGAAAGACAATCGCCAATGCATCAATTATTTCTCGGGCCACTTCCTTAAATACTCTGGGATGTAGATTATTAGGCCCTGGGGATTTATTTGCTTTTAATCTCTATTTCTCTACTAATTCTGATTTCCTTCAGTTCCTCCCTCCCACTAGACTCTGTTTTCCACAACATTTGTGTTCTCCTTTGTGAAGACCAATGTATGTGTTTATTCCCTGTTCCTAATTGTCAATGACCTACATTCGTCCACACTCATCTTTTTCTCTTCGTATATCGTTATAAAGATCAATGCTGATCTGATTATAACCTTCACATTTCCAACTTATACTAATAATATTTTATTCCCTTAATTAACAAGAGCCTATCTTCCACTCCCTTAGAAATATTCAAGGAACTGTTTCCATCACTTTTAAGCAAAAGAGTTCCAAAGACTCAAAATCCTCAGAGTAAAACAAATCTACACTGTTTTAAGTGAAAGTCCTGTAATTTTTAAGCAGCTATCAATTATTCTGGATTCTCCCTAAAGAGGAAACATCTCTCCACATTCACCCATTGAAGTCCCCTCAGAATTTTATGTTTCAAAAATTGACTCTTACAATTCTAAACTTGAGTGGGTATAAGCCTAGGTTTTCTTTCCTTTCCTCATTAGACGAGGCGCCCATTTCAGGTATTAGTCCAGTAAACGTTCTCTGAACTGCCTCCAGTGCATTTACATTTTTTGTCAATATGGTGAACAATATTGTGCACAGTATTCCAAACATGATCTCCCACGTGTTCTGTATAACTGACGAATAATCTCCCTACTTTTGTACTTAATTGCCTTTGGGATGTATGAAACATTGTATTAGCTTTTGTAATTACTTGCTGTGCTCGCATACCAGGCTTTTTTGATTCATGCATGAGGACACTGAGATCTCTCTAAATTACAGACTTCTGCAGTCTCTCACCATTTAGATAATATGCTTCCTTTTTTAATTCTTCCTCCCAAAATGGACAATTTGATTTTCCCAGGTTATGCCCCATTTGCTACATCTTTGTTCCCTCACTTAATACACTTATATGTTTTTGTAAACTCCTCGTGTTTTCTTGCCAACTTAATATCCTATCTCACTTTGTGTCATCAACAAACCTGGCATCCACAGTTTCTGTCCCTTCATACAAGTCATTTATATAATTTCAAATCCCAGCATGTGACACACCACTTAATACATTTACACCTCCTCTGCTTCATGTTTGCCAAACAGTCTTTTATCCATGCCAATGTGCTGTCCCCTACACCATGAACATTTACTATTTGCAATTATCTTTGATGTGGAACTTTATCACATGCCTTCTGCAAATGTAAAAACAGAGCATCCACAAGTTCCCCTTTATTCACAGGATGCGGATCTTCTCAAAGAGCTCCAATAGTTTAGTCAAACAAGACTTTCCTTTCATAAAACAACATTGATTCTTCCTGATTAACTTGAATTTATCTAAATACTCTGCTATAACTTCTTTAATAATAGCTTCTTAAAATTTTCCAATGACCCTTGTGAAGCCAATTGGCCTGTAGTGTCCTGCTTTCTGTGTTCCATTTTGAATAAAGAAGCTACATTCACTATCTTCCAATTTAATGGGACCAGCCCGAATCAAGGGAGTTTGGAAAATTAAAACCAGTGTGGCAGCTACCTCAGAGCCACTTTGTTTAAGACACCAGGATGAATTCCATCTTGTTAGTCTGCAGATTCAATAATTTCAAAGTTTGTGCGAAGATTTGTAGCTCGGGTGCTCGTTGCTTTGGTTCTGTTCGCCGAGCTGGAAGTTTTTGTTGCAAACGTTTCGTCCCCTGGCTAGGCGACATCATCAGTGCTTGGGAGCCTCCTGCGAAGCGCTTCTTTGATGTTTCCTCCGGTGTTTATAGTGGTCTGTCCCTGCCGCTTCCGGTTGTCCGGTGTACTGCAGTGTGTTGTGGCCTGGTATATTGGGTCCAGGTCGATGTGTTTGTTGATGGAGTTTGTGGATGAATGCCATGCCTCTAGGAATTCCCTGGCTGTTCTCTGTCTGGCTTGCCCTATGATAGTAGTGTTGTCCCAGTCGAATTCATGTTGCTTGTTGTCTGCGTGCGTGG